>NW_027643024.1:0-22500 GCF_032717465.1 Coenobita brevimanus | reverse complement strand
TAGGGCCACATTTGGACTGCGCAGTGCAGTTTTGGTGTCCTTGCTGTGGAGTGGATGTTGATTCGTTGGAAAATATGCAGAGAGGAGTGACAGGAATGATGCATGACGTCCGGAACCTGTCATGTGGGGGCGGACTGAGGAGACTGGGTCTGCATTCGCTGGAGAGGCGTGGAGTGGGGGGGGGGAGGGGAGACTTGATTGAGGTGTTTGAGTGGATGAAGGGTGTAAATAGGGGAGATGTCGGCAGGGTGCTTGAGGTGAGCATACAGGATGGAACTGGAAATGGTGGTTTCAAGCTAGACAGGTTCCGTTTCGGTGGGGAAATAGGTAGAGGTTGGTTTGCTAATGGAGTGGTGGACGAGTGGAGTAGGCTACCTAGTGGAGTGGTTGCTGCCTCTTCCATTGAGAGTTTCAAGCATAGGCTAGATAAGCATATGACTAATAAGGGGTGGATATAGAAAAAAGAAAATCTTATAACCAATACTAATTCATAATTTTCCCTTTTCAGGTTACACTATGATAGTCTCTATTCTCCTTTCACACTTTTCTGTAAAATGTCCACCCCAGTTTTTCTATACGGTGTGGTGTTCTTTCTGACTTTTTCCTGCCGGCTTCGGCTGGAGGGTTTGGAGGGCGGGGGAGAGCCTTCTTCTTTGCTATCCTTATCTCATTCTAGTAGTTCAGTTGCTCTTCTAGGAGCTGCCTAGCATGGGCCAACCGGCCTACTGCAGTTGTCCTCTCTTCTTATGTTCTTATGTACACACAGACATGCATATAAATACGTGTATATATCCATACGTACACAAAGGTAAAAATCAGGTGGAAAATTGACTAGTAAATATTTTTCTATTTCATCTATCCATACATACATACATAAACATACAGACATAAACCAACTCGATCTCTGTCTGCATCTGCGGTTTCTCTAATGCATCAGTCCTTACATAACCATCCAGCCTTCCATCTCTTCACCATCCATCAGATCAGCCACACACACACACACACACACACACACACACACACACACACACACACACACACACACACACAAACTCGTCAATATCCTTCAACCTGCAATAAAACTCACATGTCGAGCAAACAGTTCAACCTCCTCCTTTGCGGTATTGAGAGAGAGAGAGAGAGAGAGAGAGAGAGAGAGAGAGAGAGAGAGAGAGAGAGAGAGAGAGATGCAATTTGGATTTTTTGGTATAAGATGGATTGTTCTTTCCTCTCTCTCTCTCTCTCTCTCTCTCTCTCTCTCTCTCTCTCTCTCTCTCAGTCAGTCCATATATCTATCTATCTATCTATCTATCTGTGTATAACTATTTGTCTATTAATCTACCTTTCTTCATTGTTTCTCACTTCTTCCTTCTTCGTTTATACTCTGTCTATTTCTTAATTTTTTCCCTCCTCTCTTCCCTCCCCCTCTCCCTCCTCCATACCTCCCTCTCCCTCCCTTAATCCCTCTTGTTGTCTTAATCTCTCTCCTCCTCCTCCTTGGCCTCTCTCTCTCCTTCACTTTCTCCTTCCTTCCTTTCTCTTCATTCTTTTCTTTTCTTTTCGTCTCCCTCTTTCATCCATCCTTTCTTCCTTCGGTAATTTGGTTTGCTGTTCTCATTCGTCTCCATAATCTCTCTCTCTCTCTCTCTCTCTCTCTCTCTCTCTCTCTCTCTCTCTCTCTCTCTCTCATTATTCCATTCTCCATTTCTTTCTTTTTCTTCCTTTCACCTTCTCCCAAACCTCCCTTTCTCACCTACCCTTCTCTCTCACACCCTTCCATTTCACCATCCCTCCATTTTGCCTCCTTCCCTCCACTACCCCTCCTTCCCTCCACTTCCTCCTCCTCTCCTTCCCTCCCCCCACCCTCCTAATCCCTCCCCCACCTCCCTAATCCCTCCCCCACCTCCCTAATCCCTCCCCCACCCGGTCAGTACCCAGAAATGAAAGGAATGTTACACAGACTCTATTTTCCTTTTGTGTACCTGAGATGTAAAGAAAAATGGGTGACAGGCCTAAACCATCAGAGAGAGAGAGAGAGAGAGAGAGAGAGAGAGAGAGAGAGACAAGTACCGTGAACCATTTAGCATTCACATAAGAACATAAGAAGAGAGGATAACTGCAGTAGGCCGGTTGGCCCATGCTAGGCAGCTCCTAGAAGAGTAACTGAACTACTAGAATGAGATAAGGATAGCAAAGAAGAAGGCTCTCCCCCGCCCTCCAAACCCTCCAGCCGAAGCCGGCAGGAAAAAGTCAGAAAGAACACCACGCCGTATAGAAAAACTGGCGTGGACATTTTACAGGAAAGTGTGAAAGGAGAATAGAGACTATCACAGTGTAACCTGAAAAGGGAAAATTATGAATTAGTATTGGTTATAAGATTTTCTTTTTTCTATATCCACCCCTTATTAGTCATATGCTTATCTAGCCTATGCTTGAAACTCTCAATGGAAGAGGCAGCAACTACTTTACTAGGTAGCTTATTCCATTCGTCTACTACTCTATTTATTACCAAACCAATTTCTACCTATTTCCTTACTGAAACGGAATTTTTCTAGTTTGAAACCATTATTTCTAGTTCTATCCTGTATGCTCACTTTAAGTACCTTGCTAATATCTCCCTTATTTATACCCTTCATCCACTTAAACACCTCAATTATGTCTCCCCTTACTCTACGCCTCTCTAGCGAATGCAGACTTAGTCTTTTCAGTCTGTCTTCATATGACAGGTTCCGGACGTCATGTATCATTTTTGTCATTCTTCTCTGTACATTTTCTAACGAATTAATATCCATTCTATAGTAAGGACACCAAAATTGTACTGCGTAGTCTAAATGTGGCCTTACTAATGCTAGATAAAGTTTCAGTATTACTTTAGATGATCTATTTCATTATTACTTTAGACCCGACCACCACCACCCCCACTGTCCTAATCCCGGAGTTTAAACGTAGATAAGACCTCATTTGACCTTTGTTACGCCTCCCCTGACCTTTGTTCCGCCTGAGACGCTGAAGGGGACGCTGTAGGAGGGCAAGATTTATAGGGGGGGGTGAAGCGAAAATGACCCTAGGGAAGACAAATTACTTGGAGGTGAAAAGACTGAAGGTGTTGAGATTGTAAAGTTTTGAGAGAGAGAGAGAGAGAGAGAGAGAGAGAGAGAGAGAGAGAGAGAGAGAGAGAGAACATGACCAATTCAGAGAAACATATAAAAGAAATACTGGGTTAACAAAGAGAGAGAGAGAGAGAGAGAGAGAGAGAGAGAGAGAGAGAGGAAGCAAAAGACTTTAACCTGCTGACGAAGCCACAGGTGAACGTGGGTTATCAGGAAGTGAGAGAGAGAGAGAGAGAGAGACAGACAGACAGACAGACAGACAGAGAATTAAGCAGTAAAATCTAAACAAATACTTTAATAATAATAATAATAATAATAATAATGCGTTTAAGTCTTTCAGCTAGATTTGTAAATGTATGTAGCGCTTTATGTATTTATGTAGCGGGTTTGTTTCTCCATAAATCCCATTACTGTAAATTAACGTTGATATTGTTGTAGTAATATTATTTTGGCAACTCACAAGGGAATATTATTATTGCTTAGGATATTCGCACATATTTGTAGACGCACACGTATACACACAAAGGCGTACACACAGGCATATTGTAATAGTGTACATATGATGAATTACACACACACACACACACACACACACACACACACACACACACACACACACACAGGTAAAACAGGTGAGGTAGGCAAGGTACACGTGGGTTATCAGGTAAAAATCTCAGGAGCGGTCTTCCTCCCCTGGGGTGTTGGGTGGGGGGAGGCCCTGGGGGTGTTTGGAAGGGGGTAGTTGAGGAGGAAGGAGGGATAGAGAGGGAGGGGGGGGGAGAGAGGTGAAGTGGAGGGAGTGGAAGACAAAATGGGAGGTAGAGATGGGGAGGAAGCTAGGAAAGGGAAGTGGGGAGAGATTGTGGGGGGGAGAGAGAAGGAGAAAATGTTATAGAACTACAGACAGATATATAGACAGATAGGTAGACACGGATAGGTAGATAGATAGATAGATAGGTTTAAAAATAGCTAGATAGATAAATAAATATAGATATTAATAGACAGCCTGGAGCACTATAATCACATGGGGTTCAGCCTCACACCTTACCTCACACCTGCCTCCACCCCACCCCACCCCACCCCACCCCCGGGAATACCTCTCATTAACACCTCGCCTCACCTCTTGTGGGACTACCTTTCTGACTGACACCTTTTGTTTTGAGAAAGCAGTAGTTTAACTTAGCTGATCCTCAATGATTTTCAGTCTTAAGTATTGTTATAAGGGGTGACAGGCACATATATATATATATATATATATATATATATATATATATATATATATATATATATATATATATATATATATTTTTTATAGCATTGCAGCCCAGCTTTGCCACCAAAACACAGTACTTGAAATCAGCTGGATGTCCATAAGATACATCGCATACAGTATATTTATTCCCTGCCACAGTGGGGTTAGGGGAAGGCTGGCCAGCATCCTGAATGGCAATGTAATCAGCAAACCTCAACTGTGCCTCAGATCTAAGCCCTGACTAGCCCTATCCTGCCGCAGTGCCTTCACCCACTACATCACTAGGCGTCAGCTATACTCAGGTCATTTTATCTAGGCGTAGACTTGCCATCTTGAATGTTGAGCTGTAACAGATCATCATGGCGCTAATAATGAAATTCTGTGGAAGGGATGTTGAACCCTAGTACAGTCGACCTCTGCCACTGAGCTATGACAATTACTGTATGCTGAGAATGAACAAAAATCTTTATGGATTTAAAGTGTGAACTACAAACTATACTTTTGTTGCCCTAACTTGGCCTAGGTTTTTGTCTTTTTGCAGCTTATATCACACAGTTCAGTGGCAGAAAAATACAGTGCAGTGGCTTTGCATCCTTTTCATAGCACTTCATATCTTCTTTGCTATCCTTATATCATTCTAGTAGCTCACTTACTTTTCTAGGAGCTGCCTAGCATGGGCCAACCGGCCTACTGCAGTTATCCTCTCTTCTTATGTTCTTATAACGGAATTTTTCCAGTCTGAAACCATTACTTCTAGTTCTATCCTGTATGCCCACTTTAAGTTCTGTACCTTGCTAATATCTCCTTTACTTATTCCCTTCCTTCACTTAAACACCTCAATTAAGTCTCCCATTACGTCTTCCTAGTCGGTGCAGATTTAGTCTTTTTAGCCTGTCTTCATGTGGCAGGTTCCGAACATCATGTATCATTTTTGTCATTAGTCTCTGTACGTTTTCAAGCGACTTTATATCCATTCAATAGTACGGACACCAAAATTGCACGGCGTGGTCTAAATGTGGCGTTATTAATGCTAAAGTTGCGAAATTGCTCCTCGAAATAAATCGTAGGAGCCTATTTGCTTATTTCTAGCATCAATACACTTCTGCCTAGGTTGAGGTCTTATTAACCATAACTCCTAGATCTCTCTCGCATTCCGATTTACTAATTACTTTGTTATCTAAGTTGTATGTAATATCTCCCATGGTCTTGCCTACGTTCAGTACTGTACAGTTTTCAAAATCTGACAGTCTGAAATTACCCACAAAATTTGTACAAGTGGCACCATTGGATTGTCAAGGCCAACGTCAGTCGTCATCGCCGCGCGAGGGCAGCACATACAAGGTTGACTCCACGCTGCTTGCCTGTCACCATCACGCGAGGCTGATGCAGTGACATAAGAACATATTATAAGAGGCGTCTAGAGCCACAGGGGCATCCCCACCAATATACTGGTTTTGAGTTAGGTAGGGGAGACAACAGGCTTAACCCTCTTCTCAGAGACAGCACTGGTTGCCATACAAGATTCGGCCTTCTGGACAGTGGTAGAGGGGCTCAAATTCACGTGGGTTTGTCCATGCTGCCGGGCGAACAAATCAGAGCATGCAGGCATCTAAACCACACAGCCCAAACCAATTACGTATTGGATTATTACCCCATTTATCGTGGATTATTGGTGACAAGATGAGCTGTTGTTATTGGGGTTGAAGGGGGGGTGACAAGATGAGTTCATCACATAGTTACAGTGAGGAGGTGGTGCCTATAACCTCTCGTAAGTGTCAGAAGTGTGTGGAGAAGTGGAAAAAGGTAGAAAGGAAGAGGAAAAGAGAGTGGTGAGGGGAGACAGCGGGAGGGGGCGTGGCCCCGAGGAGGCAGGGTTGGATGTCGATCTCCTAGATGACGACCCCACCATTTAACCCCCCACTACCCCTTCTCAATTTACTTAAGCACTACACTACTTTTTTTTTTTTTTAGTGTTATTTCAATCTATTATGGTAGAGGAAAAATAATAACTGCATTGATTACAGTTTTAGTCGTCAAAAACGTGAAATTACAGTAATAATTATTCGTTTATTAATATTAAGTGAACTGGAATCTTCAGTTAATACAGTTTTGTATATTAATACATTCGTTGATGTTTTTTCTGCTGTTTTTAAATCCCTACAATATGTTATCATGCTCACTTATAAATTGGGGGTTTGGTTTACTGCCTATTTTGTGGTTACGGTTATTACTGTTTTGTTTTTTTGGCTTTACATGTAGAGCATAGGCGCTGATGATCATTTTGATGTATAAAAGGTTTGTTTATTGCCTTCTGGTTATGACGCTGCCATAAACACAACTTTAAAGCGTCATAACTCAAAAGTACATTTTGGCGCCGATGCCCCTTTGGTTCTAGACGCCTCTGCTGATTATTAAGAAGAGAGGATAACTGCAGTAGGCCGGTTGGCCCATGCTAGGCAGCTCCTAGAAGAGTAACTGAACTACTAGAATGAGATAAGGATAGCAAAGAAGAAGGCTCTCCCCCGCCCTCCAAACTCTCCAGCCGAAGCCGGCAGGAAAAAGTCAGAAAGAACACCACGCCGTATAGAAAAACTGGCGTGGACATTTTACAGGAAAGTGTGAAAGGAGAATAGAGGCTCCACCTCTCTCTCTCTCTCTCTCTCTCTTTGATTTACTGGTGGTACAGTTACGGCCATATTCTTAAAAATAATTCCTTCCCTAAACTTTTCCTTCCCTGCGAATGATTTTCCTTTCCCTTCAGTATGCGTAAAGATTTCCTTGGAAGGGAAGGAAAAATGTTCAGGTTGGTAGCCCTGTTAAACTAAAATGACCTATCCTGCTGATATTTGGTATGATGGAGCGTTAAATTTATAAACTAATACATCAAGACACGCATATCTCGTGCTGGATAATGAAAGCACAACACATTTGAGACGTGGGAGGTGGCCACCACATCTACAGTATACTGTTGGTTTGTATTCAGCCATAAATGCCATTCTGGCCAACACCGCAGCGTGTTCACTCCTCAAGACAATATTTTGATAAATTATATTCGAGGAATATTATTACGCTTAATGTTGTTATTAAAGTCGCATCAATTTAAAACCAAGGTTTGGGTGGGGTCTGGCGCTGGGTGCACCGATGCCATACTTCCTAAACGAGCGATGAGTAAATTCTGTTATATATGTAATAGGCATCACAGGTAGGTACACACATACTAATACAATATAAACGTAAGTATTCTAGCATATCAAAGGAAGGTAAACTTGTAATGCATATGGCTCTTGTACATCAATAAAGAAACGTGGCATACATATTTTACAGTGGTGCTGAAAAAAATGTAGTTACTTTTACCGACTTTCACGGTAGTTCTAAGTTGGGTAAGTAATGTAACAATTACGTTTATAATATAATTTGAAGGAATCAGTAGAACATACGCTATTTTCTTAACAGAAATAAGTTAAAACACTCACGAGCGGCAACATCCAGGCCCATATTGGGAATCATAAATTATATGAGAGGGAGAGAATGCGATTTTTAAATTCATTATTTTGGTTATATTTATAACTTAAATTAGTTTGTCTTTACACACACACACACACACACACACATACACACACACAAATACACACACACACACAAGTGGGTGGTCATGTCAGTGGCACCACTGGATTGTCAAGGCCAACGTCAGTCGTCATCGCCGCGCGAGGGCAGCACATACAAGGTTGACTCCACGCTGCTTGCATGTCACCATCACGCGAGGCTGATGCAGTGACATAGTGATTTTCAACACGTTGAGCCTCAGTGTCGCTCTTGCAATGGTGGGGTGTACGTCTCCGACGGTTAGCCCATGGCGCCAAGCCGTCTACACTCGCAAGATCGCATGCCACATCAACTGTTACCTTACCCCCTCCCTGGCCCTCAGGCACCTAATGTCAGGCAGAGAGTGCGTGCGTGTGATGCCCAGCTCCGCGGTGCCGGGGTGTCTTGTTACCCACAGCATACCAGGCTCATTGTAAATGAGAAATATGTTTCGCTGAGGGTGGGGAATGTAGAGAGGATTATTGAAAGGAGCATGTGTAGTTAAAAGGAAAGACAGACTGACAAATGAGGAAGTGCAGGAGCGTTGTGGTGTTAATGTGAACGTGATAGAAAGCGTTAGGAGAAAATACACTGAGGTGGTTTGGCCATGTGGAGAGGATGGAGAGCGAGAGACAAGCGAGGAGAGTGTATGTGAGTGAGGTGGAGGGGGGGAGGAGAGGGAGGGGAGGCCTAAGATGAGATGGAAGGATGGGATGGAGGTATGTGAGAGAGAGGGGGGTGAGCCAGTGGCGTATCCAGGAAATTTGCCAGGGGGGGCAAACACTTGGAATATTTCCCCATAATATGTCATCACAAATTTTCCTAGATTTGATGCTTTATGTCATCAGAAATAAATTGACATCATTACTGTCGCATTTGTTCCAATGTCTTAAAGAAAAACTATCTTTTCCCCACATATTCACAGCTTTCTTGAAGTTACTTTAAGTTAATAGCTAATAATCCTTTCAGAGGAAAAGTATGTAAAAACACTCAGTACATAATGTTACCAGAGGTCTACTATTTCATTAGAGAGAAAATGGAAACACCAGCAATAAATTAGAAGGCACTGGAGTTGCCCTAGCAAAGACATCTCCATGTTACTAGTATCCTTGGTCATCAGGGTACTCTCGTAGATGGTAGTATTATCGATACCTGCATGCTAACTTCCCTCCGTTCTACCTCAAAATATATTTTTTTTCTCGGTACCACAAATTTCTTGAGCACTTTTGGTACTGAAAAAATGACTGTCAACGCTATACTCTTGGTGCATCATTTACCTGCTATCTTTATCTCTCTGTGCATATAAGGAATTACAGCTATTTTGCGTAATAACCTATGAAATTATAATGAATTATACCACACATCGGCACAGCAAGTACCATACGAGATGCAATGGCGTCCATACTATCTGTTTATGTTCGGAAATAAACCCTGTATTTTGATTGGCTGCTGGAAGAAAAATAGCGGAATGGATGGGCCAATGAAAACTCGATATCTGGGGTGATTGTCCCGAACACACACTTTCCCACATTCGTATCGTTTTTTTCTGTTTTCCTTTGCGGTTCTCTCTCTCTCTCTCTCTCTCTCTCTCTCTCTCTCTCTCCACTTAGCACATACGCATAAATTCAAACCCGCTGCTGCAGCCACCCCCAGTCTGGTATTCTGTTTTGCACTACTGTTGTGGTGGTAGGCAGTAGAAATTCTGTTTTCCACTACTTATTCTTTTAGTTTGATTCTCACTGGCTCAGGCATCAGGGGTGGTGCATACGTCAAGACTGACCTAAGTAAAAATACATCTGCTGGGATTAAACTGTCTTAATCCTTGACTCAGGTGACCACGCCACCTGCCCCTCTCAGCAGGGAATGATTTTCATATCACCTGAACTGTACTGTGCTGCATTGAAAGGATTTTTCCATTAAGGAAAAAAAAAAAAAAACGGCGTAAAGCTATTCATCTTGAAAATTCTCACCTAGAAAAGTGGGGGGGACAAAAGATACTCTGTCCCCCAGGCTCCAAAAAGTGTGTGTGTGGGGGGGGGGAAGCAAGTCCCCCTGTCCCCCACTCAAACGAGGCCCCTGGCACACCTATTTATATCTGCCTACCTTGTATAATGTAGTCTGAGGTGATCAAAATGGCTTCATGCAGTCTTAGAAAATTCTGTTTGTTTCAGTTGCGTGCAATAATTGTGCAGTTTTGTTTGCAACTGGCTACAGGGTGAGAGGATATGGCTGCAGGGTGAGAGGATATGGCTACAGGGTGAGAGGATGTGGCTGAGGGGACAGGAAGGCCATTTTTACACCTCATCAGGCTTCATGTGCAAAACATCATTACAGCTCTAATATTAACCACGTCATCTACGGTGACACGGGAAATTGTTAACTTATAAATGGTCATTTTTTTCCCAAGGGTTTTATTATATTTAGCTTTTAATTTCAAAGGAAATTATTGCTTCCTCATAAAATTTTTGGAAACAGATAATATTGTTTAATATACAGGTGGTAAAATTAGGAAAATTGTATTGTCATACAAGAACTATGCCAAAAATCCCTTTCAGCATTTCCCCCAAATATTCCCAGGGGGGGCAAAGTGCCCCCCTGCCCCCCCAGTGGCTACGTGTATGGGGTGTGCTGTGGGGGAGGGCAGTGAAATGGCGGGGGACAGGGCCATAAGGAGGCGGTATGTTTGTTCTTACGGGATGGAGTCGTCATGCTATAGACAGTTAGAAATATTGGTGTAGTGTTAATAACTGTTCTTTAGTCTTCATTTTATTTTGTATTAACCTCGTCATCCTTGTTCTTATTGTTTTTATGATGCTGAAAAGTATGGGGAAGACTGTAGGCCTATCATGTATTAAGCAGTGTAGCTCGGCCTTATTACACCCATTTCCTCTCCCCCTCCTCCTCCTCCTCCCCTTCTTTCCTCTCCTGTCCCTCTCCTCCTCCTCCTCTTCCGTCTTTTTTCCTCCTTTTTCTCCTCCTCTTTCTCCTTTCCTTGTCTTCCTCTCCATTCCTCTTTCTCTTTATCATTCTCCACTTCTTCCTCTTCCTTCGCGCTCTTCTACCTCTTTCTCTTTTCCTCCTCATCCTCATCCTTCTTTTCATCATTTCCTTCTTCCTTTTTCTCCTCCTCCTCCTCCTCCTCCTCTTGGGTATAAGGAAGAGTTTTCTTATTTGGGAGACATGTTATGTGCTGGAGGTGGGACTGGAGCTAGGTCTGTGGCCAGAGTGAGGAGTGGTTGGAAGAAGTTCAGGGAGCTGTTGCCTCCCCTGACATTGAGAGGGCTCTCCCTCCATGCTAGGGGACCTTTGTATGCAGCATATGTTAGCAGTGTAATGCTGTATGGTAGTGAGACCTGGGCAGTAAAGGAAGACGAGATCTGTAGGCTCAAATATACAGAAATGACAGTGATTAAAAGGGTGTGTAGTGTGTCCTTGAGTGTGAGGCCTGGGGGGCTGGTTTATGATTGAAGAGTTGAGAGGAAGGTTGGGAGTGGAGTGTATTGGTGTTGTGGTGATGAGGGGTAGATTGAGATGGTTTGGGCATGTGGAGAGGATGGAGGATGACAGTTGGGTGCGGAAAGTGTGAAGTGTGAACGTCGGGGGTAGGGATGTGAGAGGCAGACTGTCACACTTTTAATAGCACTTGAGCTAACTGAGGAGGGAAATACCACTTCTGAATGTATGCTGTTTTTTTTTTTTTTTTTAACCTGAGGTACCTGTACTGATGCTGTATTACTTGACGTAGTGTATGTCAGCATCTATTATGCACTAGTGTGAGCCTGAGTAAAATCATGTAGTGTTTGCCTAAATATAACTTTTAGATGAACCATTTGCAGAGAAAGTTACTTTGAATTAGTTTTTGTAAGCCTGTGACTGCTAGTAATTGTTTTAGTTTTATAAAATGCTTTGGTGTTAGCATGAATAAAAACTGCAGTGGATCAGGTCTGGTCAAAGGGTTAAATGGTGTAGGGGGCACAGGAAGGCTTGATAGCAGCTCTTCCTTAACAGCCTATCTATCCATCTATCTATCTATTGCCAGACGCCTTAATCCCATAAGGGGTGGCCACAAACAAATCGCCTCCATATCGCCCTGTCCCCTGCCATTTCACTGTCCTGTCCCCAGCTCACAACCCCCTCTCTCATATACAACCCTCCCTCATAACAACCCTTTTTGTATATTACACGTCAACATTGTGTACTGTTATTTATGGTGCTTGTATAGTAACAGTGTTGGCATCAGTAATATACAAAAGCACACTGAGATGAGATGTGCACAATAAATGGCTCAAAAAGTGGCGTTGAGAAATATCCAAATCCACCAAGAATACAAATGTAAATGACAATGTTGTACTGATTATGAAAATTGATTTTGCAGGATGAAGGAAGCAGAAGAGAAAGTCTAAAAGATAACCAAAGAGACGAAAGATGTGGCTAAGGTGATGCAAGAAGGCGGCAGTCTGGTGAGTAAACTGAAGAACAAGGTGAAGATGGTGCAGAGAGGGAGCCAGGATACAAAAAGCCTTTGTTACAAGTAAGGCCCAGTATTTTATTCTGTCTATCTACCTATCTACAGCCAGACAAATAAGACATTATTTTTTCCATCTATCTGTTGCCAGATACCTTAATCCCGTAAGGGGTGCCAACAAACAAACTGTCTCCATGTTGCCCTGTCCCCTGCCATTTCACTGCCCTTCCCCCAGCGTACACCCCAGTCTCTCATATAACTCTCCACTCCATCCCTGCATCTCATCCTTGGTCTGCCCCTCCCTCTGCCCTCCTCCACCTCACTCACACACACTGTCCTAGCTAGTGTCTCAGTCTCCATCTTCTCCACAAGGCCAATCCACCTCTGTTTATTACCCTAATATTTTCTATCACATTATTTTACATACCATATGGAAATCAGATGGAGGGTGAGGGACTGACGAGGAGAGTGTATGTGAGTGAGGTGGAGGGGGGGAGAGGGAGGGGGAGGCCGAGGGTGAGATGGAGGGATGGGGTGGAGAGATATATGAGAGAGGGGTGTGTGAGTTGGGAGCAGGGCAGTGAAATGGCGGGGGACAGGGCGACATGGAGGCGATTTGTTTGTGGCTACCCCGTGCGGGATTGAGGCGTCTGGCAATAGATAGATAGATAGATTTTGTGGCCACCCCGTACGGGATTGAGAGGTCTGGCAATAGATAGATAGATAGATTTTCCATTATGTGCTTGAAATGCAACTTGTGGGGGAGCCATTGGACTTACCAGATTATCGGCTTTATCGGATCAGGCTTCCCCC
Source organism: Coenobita brevimanus (assembly GCF_032717465.1). Taxonomy (NCBI): domain Eukaryota; kingdom Metazoa; phylum Arthropoda; class Malacostraca; order Decapoda; family Coenobitidae; genus Coenobita; species Coenobita brevimanus. The sequence continues at coordinate 9,278 of NW_027643024.1, read as the reverse complement.
ATCCCCTCACATTGATCTGGTGTAGAGAGGGTCTGCTGTATCATTCTTTTTCTTTGTCTGTTCTTCTGTCTTCACAGGCGTTTATTGATAAAGTGGACTGGCGTTTGAACCGATTATGAGGCACGAGATTTGTTGACGTCACTTCATAAGCTGGTGGTTAGATTTTGCTGGATTTTCTCGCCATTGTCCTCCTGTCTGTGATATGTCGCCTTGTTCCCACTGCACCCACCAAATGTATGCTGTTTGACTTCATTCTGTACTCTGACTTGGCCTACAATTTCCATCTATCCAACTTGAATACTGAGTTGTAGCAATGGATTGATACTAGAACATGTAAGTCACAAAAAAGTGCCATTGAAGAGGAGCCGTAGCGCTGCACTTTTCTGCTAATGACCCATGTGAAGTAAGGGGCAAAAGGACGAAAATCTGGGTCAAGTTACCCTGAAAAAAAGTAATATAATGCAGGATAGTATGATATTCTAGGAAGTTGTGGACAGTTGAGAGTTGTTTGTGAATTGCAATAAAGGGACAGGCAGACAGACAGACAGATAGAGGACAGACAGTTGCAGAGAACGGAGACACGATAGGGGAGAAGAATCCTGACGTTATTATGAGTGTAGTTGACTTCATAGCATACTACATTATATTTGTGCCCTAACTTTAGTAGCATGTTTATGTATAACCAAGGTTCGTTGACAAGTAGTGAACACACACACACACACACACACACACACACACACACACACACACACACACAATACTCTAACAGTAGTTGGTGGTGGGGAAATTTGTTTATGTAACTGTGGTGGTGTGGGGAGGTTGCCATGGTAACACACTGGCCCCTCACACACACACACACACACACACACACACACACACACACACACACACACACACACTGCAACCACACCAAACCATACACCCCCCATCTCCCCACACCCCCACACATACAACACATCTCCCCTCACCCACACACACTGCAACCACATCAAACCATACACCCCCACCCATCACCCAAGACACACAACACATCCAAACCCACCCACCCACCCACCCACCCACACCCACCCACCCACCCACCCACCCACACACACACACACACACACACACACACACACACACACACACACACACACACACTGCAACCACATCAAACGATACACCCCCCACCCACCACACACAACACATTCACCTACACACACACACACACACACACACACACACACACACACAGCAACCACATCAAACCATTCACCCCCACCCCCCACCCTCCACACACAACACATGCATCCACCCACCCACATCCACACACACACACACACACACACACACACACACACACACACACACACACACACACACACACACACATAGTACTCTCTAGTGGAACTTGCTGGTGAGGAAATGTATGTATGTAACTGTGATGGTGTCGGGAGGTTGCCATGGTAACACACACGCACCTCGCACCACACACACTTAACACACACACACACACACACACACACACACACACACAATTTATTTTTGTGTAGGGCTGGTAAAGAGACCTGTATGATTATGAGAGTTAATAGAGACAGCAGTATCACTCTTATAGTAGTATGACTCACTCAGCTGAATGCTATTGCCAAGCAGTACCTGGAATAAAATACTAGAGTTGCCCCTACCATGAGAGGGCCCGGGTACCATCTAGTGGTTGTAAAAGTAGCTGGACAAGTTTCTCGTCTTGGTAGGCGTCGCTACTTGGTTACTTTTGCTACTGGCCGTATGACAGTGGAAGGACGAGGGTGTGTGTGTGTTGATGTGCATCATTCCCCTGAGGATTAGTGTTGGATATTTGCTGTTCTTAGCCATTAAGGTGACTACATTAGGACACAAGGATATCGCACTGACAGCCAGGAAGTATCATGGCCCAAAGAAATATTACCTATGAGGCTACTAGACGTAATTCTGATGAGACAAGGGGGCTGTTGGTGTGAGGGAGATGGAGGCCTTGTACCGCCTCAATCTTGGTGTCTCAGACCAGTGAAATAGCAGTGTGAGTGTCATCCTGTAGATTCTCGTTCCGATCAGACTGGTGGACTAGGCTTGCCTGCCTCCTTGTCCATGTCCACCCAACAGTACAGTTTGGGACCTGAATGTATACTGATAAGTGCGATTCAGATATGAGAGGGACAATGTGATGAAAAAAATTATTGTATGTAAATTATTTTGTCCTGAAGCGCATGCACACACACACACACACACACACACACACACACACACACACACACACACACACAAAGTATATTATGGTGTTGTTCCTTCATTTGCCTAGGCCGAGATCGTCGTTTTTTTGCAGCTGATTTCCCGTAGTGCGGTGGTAAATTTGGACAAATATACAGCTCTGCATCATTTCCACGTCCCTTCTTCGTGACTAGCATCAATCTAGTGTTAACCCCTTGTCACAACACAAAATTTAAGAAAGAGATTGCAATTTTACGCCAAGTTAGATTGAACAGGGGTCCTTATCCTGCAGCGGTGTGTCACAGGCTGATGATGATGATAATAGGGTTGTCGGAGATGATATTGATAATGATGATAGTGATGCTGCTGATGATAGTGATGTTGAAACTCCTGAACCAACTAACTGGACCGAGATTATGGTGATTGTAATGATGATGAAGCAGTTGGGATAATAATGATGATGATGATGACGGTGATGGAACTTATGTAGTAACTCTTTAACAGGGTTGTGATGATTGCTGTGCTTGACGCTGTTGCTCCTGGCGATGATGACGATGATGATGATGATGATGACGACTACGACAACGATGATGATGGTGATGACGATGATGATGGTGACGGCGACGATCTTCATGTCTATGGCTGAGTCACCTCTTGTTTTTCGTTTCTCTTCAAATGTAGTTGGTGACTGTGTGTAGGAGAGAGAGAGAGAGAGAGAGAGAGAATGTGTGTGTGTGTGTGTGTGTGTGTGTGTATTTGTCCGCGCATGCTTGTGTGTATTTGCGTGCGTGCGTGCGTGTGTACAGCATTTCCCTCACACTCGAACTATTTATATCATAAGAGTGCAAATGAGGTCAGGGATATTGCTCTTCTTGGCCATACAAATACTAAACATTTACACTATATTCTGAAAAAACATACTGGATTCCTAAGGTCACTCAATGGGTTTCAAAAATCATTGTTCACTGTCTCTTTTTTTATCGCAAGGAAAGGGATGGATGTGTGTCCGAAATAGTAGCTCAGTTTTGGTCTTTCTCTGGACCGTGAATGATTTAAATGGAATAATTATCCTTATTTATATTGGTTTAGTTGTGAGGATGCAACACACGTTTTGTTTACGTTTTATCAGGGCACATCAAAGAGCGGCCATGTCCATCTGCTTCTCACTAATGATTTTCGAACGAGGTTCTACAATCCTCTAGATTTTAGGGACAGTGAAGCCGCACAGCACCACAACACGCCATACCATACCATACCACACCACAAAACCCCACACCACACAACCCCAAACCACACAACCCCAAACCACACAACCCCAAACCACACCACCCAACACCACACCACCCCAAACTTTACCACACCAACCACCCTTCCACACCACACCACACCAAGGGGATTAACCAAAGGGTCCTGAAGCTCCCGCATCTAGTAATTCTGAGCTTGTTTCCAGGTAACTCCACACACACACCTCAGGTCACGTCTTTCACAGAAGAGATAACAGAAGGAGAGCGAGCGTAACTGAATGGCAAGCCAGGGATGGAGTGAGAAGAAGAGGTGCACAGGGAACAAGATGGAGAGATTATATGATGCAGATCTACCGAGCAAGGACGGAGCAGGCTAACAGTCAATGGATCAGAGTGGAGAAAGGTGAGAGGGTCCTTATCATGCAGTGGTGTGTCACAGGCTGATGGTGATGATATTGATGGTGATAATGATGTTGATGCTGATGGTGGTGATGCTTTAACCTCTCAACGTATGAGGTTACAGAATGCACAGTGAGGCTGCATAGCCAGGAAATGGAAGAATATGAGTGCATGTAAGTATTTATGTAATGTGATGAATAAGGATGGAAGATTAGGGGATGAAGTGACTGGAATGATACGTCAGGGAAGGAGGGTTGCTTGTTCTCTAAAAAGTAGTGATTAGGAAGAGGGAACTGAGGATGAAAGTGTTAAAAAAAAAGGGCACTGCATGCTGTGATTCCCACTTTAAAGTATGGAAGTGAAGCTTGGATCTTATTGAAAGGACGCAAGTCAAGAGTGAGAGCGGTGGAAATGAGCTACTTGAAAGGAGCATGTGGAATTTCATAGAGAGACAGACAGACAAATGGGCAGATGAAGGAGCGTTGTGATGCCGATGTGGATGAGACTGAAAGCGTTAAGAGAAATACTTCGAGATGGTTTGGCCATGTGGAGAGGATGGCGTATAAGAAAATGACTAGAAGAGTGCACTTGGAAGGGTAGAGTTGGAAGGGTAGAGGGGGAGGGGGAGACCGACGATGAGATGGAGGGAAAGAGTAGAAACATGCGAGTGGGATACTTGAGCTAAATGGTAGGGGACAGTACATCATGAAGGCGATTTGCTTGTGGTCACCCCTTACGGGATTAAGGCGTCTGGCTATAGATAAACAGATATAGATAAATACCGTAGATAGATAGGTAGGTGATGATGATAATATGATAATGATGATGATGATGATGAGAATGGTAATGATAATGGGAATGACGGTGTAAATATTGATGATGATGATTATGACGACGACAGCTATGATGATGACGATGATGATGATGATACTGATGATGATTTTTGTCGGCAGGTGGAAGGACGAAACAGCAGGAACTCTACCATCGGTCCAAGCATCCACGATTCCACATCCACTCATCCGTCCATCCATCCATCCATCCATCCGTCCATCCATCCATCCATCCGTCCAATCTTGCTTGGTGTTAAAAGCTAAGTCTATTTAACTTAAGTAGTACCAATTCTTCTTCATAAGCTTTCCAGCTGTCTGAACAGATCTGCAGTAGCTTTTAACTTCTAGAATAACTCGGTTCTGGTGCTCAGTTTGGTACTTTTATTTTCCTTTTATCAGAACTGGCGCGGCAGATTTTGAGAAAAGTCCCTCAAGTAACTCCTATTATTTTTTTTTTACTAGGTTTCTAATGCTGTCCATAGATCCGTTGTTGCTTTAATAGTTTTCTAGACAACGCAGTCTTGGCGCTGTTCTCTGCCACCATATTATACCATGTCATATAGTGTTCTCGCCTGCTTGCTGTCTACGCTCTCTCGGTTGAACAATAAATCACTGAAGAAAAGGTGGTATAAAGCCCCCTAAGCCGCCACAGTATTATAACCCTCGGTATGCAGTTCGTTCCCTTCGGCCTTGTAACTCTATGTACCCGAAGCGCTTACAAAATAACTCGAAATAATTTTCCTTTGGTAACTATACTCGTTTCACTCTTACTTGGCCTGAGTTGTTGTTGTTGTTCTTGTTACATCTTAGGCTCCTCTGGATGTGAACCCAGTGTTATGTTGAAGGATTGTCTGTGTTGTGGTGGTGTGGTGCAGGAAGTGAGTGGGTGTGCTGTGGTGTGGGGTGCCACTTTGCAGTATGAACACAGGGGATTGTATGTGTATTTTATTTTGTGTTAGTATTGTAGCAGGGAAGGTTGGTGTACTCGTGTCTCTGGGTTCGGTAGTGTCTGAAGGGTGTACCGGTATGTCTGGTGGTGGCACATGAAGGATGCTGTTTGGTAGAAAGTTTTGGCTGGCTAGGGTGTCTGTGTGTTTATGTATGTGTTTGGTATAGAAAGTTTTGGCTGGCTGGGGTGTGTGTGTGTTTATGTATGTGTTTGGTATAGAAAGTTTTGGCTGGCTGGGGTGTCTGTGTGTTTATGTATGTGTTTGGTATAGAAAGTTTTGGCTGGCTGGGGTGTCTGTGTGTTTATGTATGTGTTTGGCAGAAAGTTTTGGCTGGTGGGGTGTTTGTGAGTTTGTGAATGTGTGTTGGAAGTGTAGAGTCGGGTGGAGGAGGGGATATGTTGCAAAGATACTCTGTCTAGTGTTGGGCGGTTGTTCGATTTTGTTTGTGGAGAGGATGATGCAACATAAGGCTACAAAGGTGGGACGGATCTTGAGCTGAAGTGATGAACTGTGTGCCTCTCATATTCACTTGGTCTCTGACTGAAATTAGTTATGTTTCTTGGTGTAGGCTGTCAGTACTTGTGGTCTTAGTGTCTTCTGCTATCAAGGTATTGTTTTCTGTTCTTTAAAGCTCCTTCGTGTTTGTGTTGGATATGATTACGGCTCAGCTTGTGCGGCAGTAATTCACGGTTGTTTTAATGTATTACTTATAAGTGGAGGATGGAGTTGGGATGTATATGAGAGAGGGTGTGAATTAGGGGGAGTGATGCAGAATGACGGGGGACAGGGTGGCATAGAGGCGACTTGTTTGTGGCCACCTCTTACGGGATTAAGTCGTCTGGCTATAGATAGATGGATAGACAGATAGCATATAGTTTCCATACGGTTTGCCGAGTAGTAGCGATAGTTATCAATAGAATATGATGGTAGTCACGAATGAGTGCCGTGGAAAGGATGTTGGGCTGTAGTATTGGCTGTTTCTGCTATTGATCTGCGTGACATTCTCATATGCTTTAAATGAAACTCTGTGTCAAGTTAAAGTGAAAGGCGTGTATGTTTGTGTAGGAGGAACGAGAGACAAGGAGGTATTCTGTGGCCTGTTTTCTTTGTGCTTCCTACAAGACACAGTAATAGTTATGACGGGGCATTGATGGCAAGTTTGTTGGTCAGCACACACTTACGGCCTCTCATTATACAAGGTGGTCCATATATTACGCCACCCAGTTCTTGTGTGTTGCGGGCACGGCTCAGTGAACATTACCAGTGTCTACCCTGCATCATTATCTACTTCCCACAACCCTCTTCAGGCTTAGCTTTATAATATAGACTTTAATTTAGGTCCATTGAGTGCATGGTGGAGAATTCACATAACCTTTTTTATGCTTAGCTGTATATCATTGTATTGTATAATCTTTTATGTCCACTGATCACACGGCTGAGCAGTAATTTCGTGAAGCGATCAGAATGTCTTAGCTCATCACAAAAGCCGTCCCCACAGCACACAAGACTACAGAGCGCAATATATTTATCACCTATATTAAGTCAAAGCCACAGTTAAAAAGGTAATGAAACAAGACAGAAAATTTAAGTTTTCATTATTAATACTTCAGTACAAAATACATTAACAGAGACAGCAATATAAAATATGCATTCAAAAGTAGCATTTGTCCACAGAACATCCTGGACTTGCAAGGCAGATCACACCATCGCCACCAGGCTTCTCTCGGCAGGTCAGGGCAGATCACCAGCAGCAGCAGCAAGTAATCTCACGGCTGGGGAAGACACGACACCCTGCCGCCACCGCCACCACCACCACACCACCAGGCATCTCAGAGTAGGGGAAGACACCACACCACCGTCAGGCTTCTCACGGCAGGGCAGACCAAACTTCAGCAGGGTATGACCAGTGTGGCAAGGAAGCAGGGTCAAGGCAGCAGACTCCAGCACGACCTGTGGACCAGATGTGTATTAGTTCAAATCAGTGTTAGCTTTAGTTATTTAATCTTCTATCTATCTCTATCTATTGCCAGACGCCTCAATCCTGTTTGTGGTGGCCACAAACAAATCGCCTCCAAGTCGCCCTTTCCCCCGCCATTTCACTGCCCTGCTCCCAACTCCCACCCCCCTCTCTCATATACCTCTCCACCGGGTCCACCCCATCCCTCCATCTCATCCTCGGCCTCCCCCTCCCTCTTCGCCCCTCCACCTCACTCACATACACTCTCTTCGTCAGTCTTTCACCCTCCATCCTCTCCACATAGCCAAACCACCTCAGTGTGTTCTCATAACGCTTCCTATCACATCCACATCCACACCACAACGCTCCTTTATATCCTCATTCGTCAGCCTGTCTCTCTATGTGACTCCACAGGCTCCTCTTAAATAACTCATTTCCACTGCTCTCACTCTTGACTTGTGTCCTTCCAACAACGTCCAAGCTTCACTTCCATACGTTAGAGTTGGTATCACAATACCATGTAGTAACTTCACTTCCATGCTCACTTCCCTGTTTCTTATCACTGCTTTCAAAGAACCAGCAACCTTTCTTCCCTGCTGTACCCTTTCAAGCATTTCACCCTCCAAACCTCCATCCTTACTCATCACACTACCCAAGTACTTAAACGTACTCACATTTTCCATTTCCTTACCATCCAACCTCGCTGTACATTCACTGACTTCACCTCTCTCAAAGACTATCACTTTACTCTTCCCTACATTCACCTTTAGATTCCGTTTCTTGCACACTCTCCCAAACTCATCCACCAAGCCTTGCAGCTCCCCTTCGTTTTCACCCAACAACACAGTATCATCTGCAAACAACAGTACAGGGAGTTTCTAGACACTATCCTCTTTCACCAGGGCCACTCCAACATCCACTACCCTACTTTGTACCTCTTTTATTACCCCATCCATGTACAGATTGAACAACCATGGAGACATGACACATCCCTGTTTCAACCCAACTTTCAAAGAGAAAAATTCACTTAGTTCACCATCCACACGCATTGCAGCCTTCGCACCATCGTACATACTCTTCACAGCATTCAGCAACTTCCCATCTACTCCATATATTCTTAACACTTTCCACAATCCTAGTCTATCCACCCTGTCATATGCTTTCTCCAAATCCATGAAAGCCGCATACAACTTCTTTCCCTTCTCTAGAAACTTTTCCACTCAAGATCTAAGAATGAATATGTGATCTACACAACCTCTTCCCTTCCTAAAGCCTCCCTGTTCTTCTCCAACTAATTTCTCTGTTCTTTCTCTAACTCTGTCAATAAGTATCCTACCATACACTTTTCCTATTATACTAAGAAGACAAATGCCCCTTTGATTACCACACACTTCTTTTTCCTCTTTTCCTTTGTACAAGGGAATAATTATACCTGACTTCCAATCCTCCGGGACTCTACCTTCCTCCCAGGCCAATCTGCACATCTTCCACATCCATTCTACTACTATCTCTCCCCCATGCGTCAGCATTTCACCACACTCTCCATTAATTCCTGGGGCTTTCCCAGATTTAACTTTCTTCATTGCTTCCACAGCTTCTATCCTACTGATTTCTTCCTGTCTTCTCACCTCCCTCCTCCTCCCAGCCATTCCCCAGCCACTTATACTCGCATTAC
>NW_027643023.1:12500-24990 GCF_032717465.1 Coenobita brevimanus | reverse complement strand
TTCCATCCTCTATGTTCAACAATTCCTTAAAGTGTTCTCTCCATCTGCTCACTTTTTCTCCCTTCTCCGCTAGTAATCTACCATTTTTATCTTTCACTCCCCTGCTAACTTCACTTCCACCCTGTCTTACTCTTTTCACCTCTTTCCAGAAGATTTTCTTACAGTCCCTCCACTTTACACTCAAATTCCTTCCAAATTCCTCATTCACTCTCTTCTTACTCTCTCTTACTAAGCTTTTAACCTCTTTCTTTCTTTCTACATATAACTCTCTCTTCCGCCTGTCAACTTCTTCCACGCCCCTATTTCTCATTCATTCATTGTATGCTTTCTTCTTTTGTGCCACAGCCTGTTTCACCTCTTCAGTCCACCACGCTGTTCCTTGCACCCCTGCCTCCGTCTTCTCCTTCTGCCTTCCACACACCACATCACATGCTGCACATATTTCTTCTGTAAATATCCTTTCACACACCTTCCAGTCGTCTCCCATCTGCTCCAATTCATATTCTGCCCAATGGCCTTCTGCCTGTGTCTTTCTCCCTCTGCCTTCTTTCTCATCCTCTTGTAACCTTTCTCACTCTGCCTTGCAACTTCTCCTTCCTCTGCGTCTTTCTCCTTCTTCTATTCCTCCATCTTACTGTGAATCCTAATTCTGGCCACCACCAAGTAGTGGTCAGAAAGTCCACTCCCCCAACCTCTATACACTCTTGCATCCTTTACATCTTCTGCATCCTTTCATCCACACTGCACATAATCAATCATTGCCTGTGTCCTTTCATTCAGTTCACCACCCACCCTTCTCATCTCGCCATGTGTATACCTGTGGATCATTTTATGCCTGAAGAGGGTATTCTATCACCAACTGCCTGTGTCTTTCTCTCAAATGTCCACTAACGCACTCTGCCATTCTTTCATCTATCTCAGCCTGTGCACTTTCTCCTTCACCAACCTGTCCATTCACCTTCACATTCCCAACTTTCTCCTTCATATCACTTTCTCCTTCTGCCTGTGTCTTTCTCCTTCTGCCTGTGACTTTATCCTTCTGTCCTGCTCTTCTCTCACTCTTCTAGCACTGTGATCTTGCCTGTGTTTTCCTTTTACTGCCTCAGGACTTCCTGTGACAATCTTCTCCTTTTTACCATCTTGTACTCTCCCCTTCCTGTCCTCTCTCTACTGTTCCACCTTTTCTTAATAGTTCCATAATTCTTTTGGCCCTACATTTCCCCCCTACTATCAGGCTAGACATTTGGTATTATGCCATGGATTGTTTAAGGCCCTGCCATTAACACTACCCCATCCTTCCTTCCTCCCTATCCTCCCCTTCCTCCCTATCCTCCCCTTCCTCTCAATCCTCCCCTTCCTCCCTATCCTGCCTTCCTCCCTATCCTGCCTTCCTCCTGGTGCATTAACACCAAACTGTTTCGTGGCCAAAGCTGCTTCCATGCCAGTCTTGGTGCCATGTAGCCAGTGTGACTTGGTGCTGGTTCCCTGGTGCTAATTCATCTGCTTCTATCCTACTGTGACATGCTCTTAAATGCAGTGGCCAGGCATCTTGCACTGAATGGTTCCCTTACTTTGTTCATTTCTTGTTTGGGAAGATTTTTTTGAACTGTAGTAGCTTCCTCATGTAATGCAGACTTTGAAATAGTCTCCAGAATTACTTCAGTAGATATAGATAAATAGATATATGTAGATGGATAAAGCACTCAGGGAGTATGGTGAATTATCTTTAGGTGTATTAGCAGTGGTTACAGTTTCTGCCATTTTTCTAGTTCTTGCCATCGTCTAAGTCGTTCAGTTTAAAAGACTGATAAGGTATTGGGGTGTGTTCTTAAAATTTAATAAGTAAATATTTAATTTGAAGTGTGACTTCACTGGTGCATCATGGGAGCAACGTTGAAAGATGCTGGAGATGAGTGAAGATTTTATTCTTTACGGTGTTAGTCTACTTCTTATTATGGTAATTCTTATGCCCATGTGTTTATCAGTGTTTGCTGTCATTATCGAGAGGTGTAGTCGGCTGATGTAAGTTGTAATTATTAGCTATAAGGATGATATACGGCTGTGTGTATCTCCAGGTGACCAAGATGTCCCTTTAAACTCGAGTAAGCAGTGCTACTTAAATCCCCCGATATTCACACCATCTGTTTAGGTTTTAAGGTCGAATGTGATCCTGTACATGGGCAGGCATAGTAGGTTAATTGGCTGGAAAAAATGAGGGGACGTGTGTAAAAACTGTAATGGGTAGTTTGTTTACATCGGGGATATAAACTCCGCGAGTCCCTTTAACTCTTGCAATCCCGGTGATGCCCTTTTCAGTTTATTCATAGTGCCAGAAGGCAATTTTATTCAACTTATGCAAAGTCTCTGCTATTGCAGGAGTTCATTGAGGCTGTGCCTAACCCCTACACTTCCAAAAGTCTATACAAAGCTAAATATAATCATGAGATGGCATGAAAAAAAAAAATCCCTGCTCTGTGAGTTAAACTAGTGAAGACTGAAGGTATTAACATGTGTAGGAGAGACACTGGATAAAGCCTGATTGGAGATATAGTATATTGAACTGGAAGGACTGCATACCTTACATCCTTCATTAGCCATTGCTGCTACCTTTAAATAAGAATTATCATACTGAAGGTAATTACTAGCAGCCTTCATTAACATATTACTGTATTGTAATTAGGAGAGAGGTTTCATAAGTTGATTGGAAGTCAGGAGACAGCAGGAATATACCATTACCGTTGAGGGGGATGAATTTGTGTGTAGGCTATGATATAGGAAGCATATCTCAGAATATGGATGTACAAGGTTAATCATATCTTGTATAGTACTTACACTTTCAGATTTGATAGCTTTTCCTTTTGTAATCTTTACTGAATGATGCAATCAGTTCATGATTACACATTATATAATCTCAGACTTCATCTGTGTCATTGTAGTTGGCTCACCTTGACAAATTTTAGTCCTTCTGCTGCTTAGTTCCTGTATCTAAGTGGCAGAATAAGACAGTATTATGGTTTTGCATCCTCCCCATAGATCTTCATTGTGATTTGCATGATAATCTAGTCTTTATCTCTAGAAACAGCTCAGCATTCAAGGTGGAGAGATGCCAGGTTTTTGTCAGTTTAGGGTGGACACGTAGTCTATATGGTTTGTCTTTATTGTTTTATGTATTCATTATTATTATTATTTTTTACTGTGGATCAAGTTTAGCGATTCATCTCTTCCGTTCATAAACCGGTACAACAGATAGGCTTTCATTCTCAATCTCACAGAAGGTATAACCAATGAGTACTGTAATGTCTTCCTGTGCAGTGTATATTTTGTCATTTGTACTCTCATTATAAGTTTCATTAAAGAATTTGTATCATATGTTTAGTTTCTGTGTCACTCAGTGTGTTAAGTTTATGTAATATATGGTTAATCGTTTAAGTTCTGCCGTTGGATAGCAGTCTAAGTTGCAGTTTTTACTTTCTCCCTTTATATAAGTAGCAACTGCTCTATATTCTTTCCATAGCACTTGTTCATGATTAGCATTAAACTGCAGGCTTAGGTATTCCAAGTAGCTCAGGAAATTTCGAGATATCTCCTCCTAAAGCGACATTAATAGGTATATGATAATTTAGTTTAGTCTGTGCATGTTGTTCAATTTCCAATTTTTTGTAACATGTAAAGAAATAAAATACAGTAGAAGTTTTAGCCGCTACCCTCATGGGGCCGCGGTGGCATGATCAGCATGGTGCTGGCTTGCTAACCAGGAAGACCCGGGTTCAAGTCCCGGTGTGATAGAGGTTTCTTTAAAATGTGGCTGAGGGAAGTTTGCGTAGCAGGCTTTCCTTAAAACCACAAGGCCCCATACTTACACTTAGCTTACACACACCAAGACACTTACACACACTACTACATACATACACACACATACTACTACATACATACACACACACACACACTACTACATACATACATACATCAAGACGCACACACACATACGACTACATACACACATCAAGACGCACACACACATACGACTACATACACACATCAAGAAGCACACACACACACTACTACATACATACACACATCAACACACATACACAAGACACGTACACAGCCACCTTCACACAGTAGACACACAAGACACGTACATAGCCACAGCCACCTTCACACAGTAGACACACAAGACACGTACATAGCCACAGCCACCTTCACACAGTAGACACACCACACACACACACAGGGTGGGACAGACACACCACAGGTAGACAGAGAGGGAAATATACAAAACACAGGGAGTGAGAGAGGAGGGGGTTTTATTAAAAAGTCCAATTTTGGTATACCTCCTGTGGCAAAATTGATATAGCCCCCCCTTTAATATATTTTGGATATTTTCATTTAGTGCCCCCCAGGCCCCAGACCCACTCGGCTGAACCAAATTGTCTGGCGTCAGCTGGAACATGATATACCAGAGTTATGCCGGTCATGTGGGGGTTAATGGTGACAGTGTAGTAACTGTCAGGCTCCTGACTCACTCAGCCGAACAAAATCGTCTGTCAGCTGGAATGGAATACTAGAGTTGTCCCAAACACCAGAGGGTTAAGAGTCTTAACCCCCTGAGTGATGCTCGGGACAACTCTAGTACCCCATTTCAGCTGACTCAGACGATTTTATTCGACTGAGTGAGTCATAGGAGCCTGACAGTGTCAATACTGCCACCATTAACCCCCTCACGACCGACATAACTCTAGCATCATGTTCCAGCTGACGCCAGACAATTTGGTTCAGCCGAGAGAGGATCCTAGGATCCTGAGAGACACTATAACATCACAAACAAAATACAAAATGCCTTCCCTCCATCTTGAACGTACTATAATTCATTTACATTAAGTAAGCTCGTATTTTTGCAGCTTATTTCATGTATCTTAGTTAAAAGAAAAAAATACTACGAGCCGGTGAATAAAACCAACACTTGTAGACGAAGACTATAATTACCAAACAGTTTCGGTGGACACTGCCACCATCTTCAGTGGTCAAGATAGTGAGAGGGAGTGACATACTGACCATACCAGGGTTCCTTTTTATGCGTATGTGTGTGGAAGGGTGGGGTAAAGGTGAGGTGGGGTGGGCTAGATTGTAAGCGGGGATTAACCCAAGGGGGATTTTGGGGGGGACATTACCGGACAGGTCAGGTGTAATTCCTATCTGACCTTACCTGTGTCGTAGCAGGAAGGGACATGTGTCCCTTCCTGGTACGACACAGGTAAGGTCAGATAGGAATTACACCTGACCTGTCCGGTAATGTCCCCCCCAAAATCCCCCCTGGGTTAATCCCCGCTTACAATCTACCCCACCCCACCTCACCTTTACCCCACCCTTCCACACACACACAGGCATAAAAAGGAACCCTTGTATAATCAGTATGTCACTCCCTCTCACTATCTTGACCACTGAAGATGGTGGCAGTGTCCACCGAAACTGTTTGGTAATTATATTCTTCGTCTACAAGTGTGGGTTTTATTCACCGTCTTTGATTATCACGCAAGAGTGATTCATCCAGCCAATACTAAGAGCTCTGTATCTTTTCATAGCCCTTCTTCGTGACTAGCATCGTATTCTAGTTATCTATAGTTACAACTGAGCATTCAAGTTGGAGGGATCACAACTTTAAGCAATTACAGTAAACAAACAAACAAAAAGCAAGTGTCGTCCTCTTGACCTCTCGTCTTCGCAGGAATGCAGCGGTGGCGCCATCTTGTGCGTGGAATGCGTGAAGTGCAGGCTCTTGAGTGGAAGGAGCACGGAGCCACGGGAGACTTAATATTCGCTAGTCAGCCAGTCTAGAAGCCTGGGACATTTGTCTGAAATAATAATAATAATAATAATAGAAATAACAAAACCAGTCATATACATAATTCAATATCTTAGCCACTCGATCTGTCCATTCCGCCTCTTCAGTACGAGACGCATTTCTGTAAGCTATTTTTTCTAACATGGGAGGTTCGATACGTTTGATTGAGCCTATCCATAAGACTCCTAAAGCTGAGTAAATGCCTCTGAAAGTTGCCAAATATAAAATATAAAACGTCTATATGATATAAAAACCTTTGTTCACCTCCAGGACTCGATTTGTGGCGCCTAGACCAAGTGTGACGTCATGTTTACACTTTGCTACCTTTCGAAGATTTCCTGGAGCTTAAAGAAACCCTCTCGGGATGGTGGGACAGACACAATAACCCCTTCAGACAGAGAATGACTTAGTTACTTTGTTCTAGGTAACCGGACGATTTTATTCAGCTTAGGAGATCCCCTCGTAGTGAAGGGGTTGATGGTGACTGTATCTAACCCCTCCAGTACGAAATTTCTCTCCAGAGTTGAAGAAAATCGTCTGGAGGAAGAAAGATGAATACAGAAAAAAGTGTTAATGTGGACAATGAGTTAGATAAGACTGGTTTGGTTAAGGTAGGGTAGGGATGGGACGGTTGTGGCAGGGTGGGGTAGCGTTGGGTCGGTTATGGCCGGGTGGGGTAAGGTTGGGTTAGTTTTGGCAGGGCGGCGTAGGATTGGGCCGATTTTGGCAGGGTGGGGTAGGACTGGGTCGGTTTTGGCAGGGTGAGGTAGCGTTGGGTCGATTTTGGCAGGGTGGGGTAGGATTGAGTTTTTTTGGGCAGGGTGGGGTAGGGTTGGATCGGTTTTGGCAGGGTGGGGTAGGACTGGGTCAGTTTTGTCAGGGTGAGGTAGGATTGTGTCGGTTATGACAGAGTATAGGATAGGTTTTGGTTGGTTTTGGCAGCGTGGGTTAGGATTTGGTCGGTTTTGGCAGAGTGGGGTTTGATCGGGTCGGTTTTGGCAGGGTGGGGTAGGATTGGGTCGGTTTTTGCAGGGTGAGGTAGGATTGGGTCGGTTTGGACAGGGTGTTAGGACTCCATATTATAATTACAAATCATAATAGTTCCGTCATATCCAACGCCTATTTCACTCAGTTATACTACACTGTCTCATCAAATTTGGGGCGATCTTCTCTACGATTTTTGTTCTTCTCCGCTTAGTTCAGTCCTTTAGTTCATTCATGACCCTTGGCTTTCCTTTTTTTTTTTTTTTTTTTATGAGGTGGAGCGCAGGGGCACGAGGCTAGATCTCCATTAGTCCAGAATATTAAAGGGTAGGCCATAAAGCTACCCCCTGGTAACGTCTACATGTCAAAACATCTGTCCACCTCTGGGACTTGAACCGCGGAGAGCTGGACGCAGAGCTCTAGGTTTGCGGATGTCACTTTTACTCTTTGCTAGCTTCTGACGATATCCTACAGCTTCAGAAAACCCTCTTAGGATGACGGGACAGAATCATTTAATCTTTCAAGCCGAGAACAACTTATTTACATTGTCCTAGCTGACCGCACGATTTTATTCAGCTTAGGAGATCCCCTGATAGAGATGGGGTTGATGATGGCAGTATTTAACCTTTCCAGTTCGAAATTTCTCTCTACTGTAGAGGTGAAGAAAATCATCCGAAGGTAGAGAGAAGAAAACAGGAAAAGTAATGTAGTGGTGCCAGGCCTGTACAGGGGAGGGTAGGTTAAAGTAGGGTAGAGTTGGGTTGGCAATGGCAGGGTAGGGTAGGGTAGGCTGAGGTAAGATAGTGTAGGGTTGAGAAGAGTAGGGTAGGGTAAATTGAACTGAATAAGTATATACAATAAAATCTGGCGATACAACAACCAGGGTCATATGCCGCCGGACGACAACGAGAATAAAAGCACTCGAAAAGATGAAATACACACACACACACACACACACACACACACACACACACACACACACACAATACAATTCATAATTAAAACAAGAAAAACACTAAAACACTAAGAACACTAAAACCACTGTATACTAAATTTTACACGGTAGTGCAGCTGCCTACACCAAGCAAAGGTTTCCCCCTCCATCACAACAAGCATCCTCTCCAAGTACCAACAGAAGACTACAATCCCTCTCCTGCCCGGTGCTCAGAGAGGTAACGATGGCGCAATTCCCCAACAGTGGACACCATCAGCAAAAGCCGAAGAGTCAGGGGGACGAAGCACTCCACACAGAAAGTAGGGGGAGAGTCCTCCATTAAAAATCAATGAGAGAACCAGGAATGGCCCATTTGGAGCCACCATAAAGCCGTCTCCCACCTGCATTCAGACCTCGGCAAATGAAGGGGCCCGTTTACCCACAAATATCACACATTTTGTTGGCCCCCACCGCATCCCACCTACTCTGCCAGTGGGAGCAAACAGTGAGTGGTTAGATGAATATCACTGAGCGAGGCAGGGCAGAGGTGAGGATGGGCGAGAGGCAGCAGCCTTTGCCAGAGCGTCAGCATGCTCATTGCCCACAATGGTACAAAACCACAAAGCAGTCCCTAGCAAGCACAGCCATTCTAAAACACTGTAGACAACAAAAGAGGATTGGACGGGAAAACACAAAATGGAGATCGGCAGAGTCGCTAAAAACTGTATAACAAACAGGATGGAAGCTAAATACAGTATCAATTTGACTGCGAGTAAAATAGCAGTAAGTTCTGCGATAAAAGTAGATACGATGGGGAGAAGACTCCTACCACGAATGAAATCGGGAAATATAACACCCAAGCCTGTCCCCTCACGGGATTTCAATCCATCAGCACATACGAGAATCGAGACACTGTGAGAGGAAGCATGTTCTAAAAAAATAGCAAAGAGCCACCTGTGAGGAAAGAAAGGCGCATCTCTCAGGAAAGTAAACACACGGTTGCACCCCTGAGAGGAGGCAGGGAGCCATCCTTGGTACACGCACAGGACAAACAAGAAAGGTTGGAACATCCACATCCCCCATGGCAGCCTTCACCCTGTACCCAAACGGATGTGGATAGCGAGGATACGGGGAGGCAGACACTCCCTCCGGAACAGAGCCAACAAAATCTTCCTGAACTTTAGCAAAGACGGTGACACTAAGGACACTAGTTTGAGGCACTCCCTCCTCTTGAGGATATGAGGGAAACAAGGTGGCACCAATACGGAAAAATTCCATAATCAGTAAAGACAACCTACCGCGCAAACCAAGATGGTGACCTGCAATACCTGGCTTGTTAAACGGTAGGACAACAGCCCCCCGCCAAGAAGCAGGAGTGGACGAATCTCTCCAAATTCTACTTATAAGACTCAGGAGGAAGGACACTGCTTCATCATCCATGTACCTCAGCACAGACAGAGGGATGTTGTAAGTCTCTCCGCCCCCAGAACGGATGTCCAACACCTTAATTTCCTCCACCTCCCTAAGCCTGGCAAAAACCGAAGAACGAGTATCCCTACAGGAGACCTCAGCAGTAGGATAGAGTAGGGAACGCTAGGGTAGGGTAGGCTGGGGTAGGGTAGTGTAGGGCAGAGAAAAGTAGGTTAGGATGGGTTGGTTTAGGCTAAAGTAGGACAGAATAGGAGAGGGGTAAAATGTGCCTAGTCCAGGAACGAAAAATATATCAGTTATCCATGTAACTAGCGTTTTCTATTTCGGTAGATTATTTTCTTGTCTGCCTAAAGTATCGTGATGTACGAACAATGAGATTAGATATCGAAACTGTAAGATGCGAATTAGTTACAAAGACGGTATTTTGTTTTGGCTAACGTTACATCGATACGTTCAGCTAAGAGCAACTCGGCAGAACGGAACAGTATATGACGTGCTAGATGAACGCTGTGACCAGAAAATATATATGTATATATACTTCAGCATACAGTAAGCGATTTTATGTTAACTGAAGAGAAGCCACCACAGCTAATGGGTTAAGTTTACACACACACACACACACACACACACATACACACACACGTTGCGAAAAGTTTCACTGACGAAGTGGGTGGTTACTGTCCCCCTTGAGCAAGGGGACTGGTGTGTGCGTGTGTGGTCACAGCCTTGCCCTTAGATCGGACTATATGAGCTCTCAGCTCCCTTCCGGGGACGATCACGACCATCAAGTGATCCTGACCGACCCGGTGAATTACACACACACACACACACACACACACACACCATTACTTGCAACTGGCTGGCCTATCATACAGCCATATCCTATATTCATTAAGTACAACACATCTTACATTTATGTAGTATGTAAAAAAAAAAAAAAAAAAAAAAAAGATGGTTATATAATACAGAACTGGGAAATATGATGATGATGATGATGATGATGATGATGATGATGAGAGGGGAGTAAACGGGGTGAGATGAGGAGAATGAGAGAGATGGATGGACATAACAGTGAATGTATTATGTATATTAACCTGACAAATGCCGAAGTAAGCTGGTAAGGGTGAGGTAATATGGAGCCTGACCCTACCGTGACACCATATAATTATTGATTTATCCACCGATAGATCTATCTATCTATCTATAGCCCGACGCCCTAATCCCGCAAAGAGTGGCCGCAGACAAAACGCCTCCAAGTCGCTCTGTCACCCACCATTTGACTACCTTCCCCCTTTTTTTTTTTTTTTTTTAAGGAAGGGGGGGAAGGAAGGTTGTGTGGAGGGGAAGGAAAAGTGGGAAAGGAGGAAGGAAGGAGGAGTGGAAAGATGGTGGGCTGGCCACCGTGCTTTTTTTTTTTTGTATAATGGTTTGTTTGTTTATTTATTTATTTTATTGTTTACTTGTTTAATAATTTTATTTATATATTTATTTGTTGTATTTATTAATTTTGTTTTATTTGTTTGTTTATTGTTTTGTATAACTAGCCAGCTAGCTAAATGTTTCGTTGGTTTTGTGGTAAATGTCGGGTGGTTTGTTGGCGACTAGCAACAGTATTGCAGTCTCTTGTGGACACTTGTCAGTGTTTGTTGGTAGATGCGGGTACTGTTTGGGTAACTTGTTTGGGTTCGTTTCGTTCCCGTAGAGTTTCATAGGGAGTGTATGGGATGTGGGTCGTTATGAGATGCGGGACTCGCTAGCGGGAGTTAGGTCGGGCTGGGATTGTAGTTCTGGAGGGAGTTTTAGTAGATGGGGACAGGGTCTTGGTTTTCTGCTATGGTTTTTAGGCTGCTTGGGAACCATTTGTGTAAGATGAGGTTCCTTTCCTCAGTGATGTTTTTTAAGGTGTTGTACGTTTCGTTATCAAATTCTTCGATTTTTTCCCATATTTTTTTTGGCTTGGTTGGGTACTTTAATATTCAAGGGTTTGGTTTTGGTGATTTTATGTATTTGTTCTGTAGTTAAGGTGTAGGGGTAGTGTTGGTTGGTTGCAAATCGGAGAGCCTTATTTTGAATTGTTTGTAGTTTCCTTAGTTGAGTGTGGCTGAAGGTGTGTGTAGGGATGGGTGGATATTCGAGGATGGGAAGAACAAGTGCTTTGACTAGGTGGGTTTTAATTTTTATTGGCATGTCTTTGAATCTGTATAATCGACTGAGTGCTCCAGTGGCTTTTTGTCTCCTGTCATTTGTGCTAGCGAGGTAGCCTGTTGAGTTGATCTTGAAACCTAGTATTTTCCCTTCCTCCTTAAATTCAATTAATTCGTCATTAATTATTAGTGACTCTTTTCTTTTGTTTGCTAGTTGAATTACTGAAAATTTATTAATGTTTGTTCGTATTTTCCACTGATTTTCATAAGCGTTTATTTTCTCAGCTTCTTGTTTGGTTCTGGAATTCATAACGTTCCTTGATGGGCCTGGGTAGTTTACGATCTGGGTAATATCGTCGGCATAACTGATATTTATGCCGTGTGTTGCTTGAGGGGTGTTACTTGTGAAGATGGTGAAAAGAGTTGGGGACAAGACACTTCCCTGGGGGACACAACAACCCAGGGCAAAGCTGGCACCAGTGTAATTATTTATCTTAATTTTGGCTTTCCTATCATCTAAAAAATCGCATAGGATTTTCTCAGTTATTGTAGGGAGGTTAAGGTGGAGGAGTTTGTGTTTAAGACCGAGGTGCCACACCTTGTCGAAGGCTTTCGTGATGTCCCTGAGGACCACGTGACACTGACCCTTGTTGGCTTTGTTTATTGCAATATGCTCTGTTGCGACGGCGATTGCATGTGTGGTGCCTCTGTGGAATCGGAACCCGTATTGGTTTGTATTGTATAAGTCATTGCTTTCTAGGTGTATTCTTAGTCTATTGTTAATTATTCGTTCTAGGATTTTTCCAGGGACTTCTAATAGAGATATTGGTCTGTGGTTTTCTACTAGATGAGGATTTTTATTCTTTTTAGGGATTAACTTTATTGTTGCATCTTTAAACTTGTCTGGGAAATATCCAGCTGAGATGGTTGCATTAAATATGTGTCTTAGAGTTTCTTTGGCTATGCTGGGGAGGTTGGATAGAATAGTTTTGTTGACTCCGGTTTCTCCTGGGCAGGTTTTTCTCATGTTTTTTATGATGGCAGTAATTTCTCCTTCCGTTCCACGACAATCTCACCCCCATACCTCAGCATTTCACCACACACTTCATCAATCCCTGGGGCCTTTCCCATCTTGATCTTCTTCATTGCTTCCAT
>NW_027643023.1:0-7500 GCF_032717465.1 Coenobita brevimanus | reverse complement strand
GATGCGCTGTTGCCCTGATGGAAAAGCCATCATCACGTAGCGCGAAAAATTTGACCTCTGAGCACTAATTTCTCGTCTCGCCGATTTATGTCAACTTGGTGGGGCACGTGATGGTGCTGATTTCACCTTTGAGCAGAGGATAGCCAAAACACCTCGGTGGAACCCCCCTCCCACACCCTACAGAAGAGAGAGAGAGAGAGAGAGAGAGAGAGAGAGAGAGAGAGAGAGAGAGAGAGAGAGAGAGAGAGACCGACGGTTACGTAGAGGAAACATCATGTTAGCTACTTCATCTTAAAACATATGATTTCCATTATTCCTTAGAGTCCACCAATCGTCTTCATCTACTTTTGAGTATGAACATGAATTTTAGCTGTTCAGGTACTTCGTAAATGTTTGAATATCTTGGCTGCATACACATTACTTTTGGCAGCTTAGATTTTCCCTGAAACGGTAGAACTGTTCATAAATACTGAGCGAAGATGGTTAGCTGAAAAACTGCCCGTGTCTGGGGATTAAGACATGCGATAACTCACTAACTCTCATAATCATATTGATTCATAGCCGAGCTTCTAATATTCTGTTATGTGCTTTTCTGCTGTTATTTTATTATTTTTTTAAGGCGGGCGAATATAAACATACTTTCATCATTTCATCAGCAGTAAGATTGACTGATATATGTGGGTATTAAAATAAAATTCTCATTTCATTTAACAGTCGGTGAGCGAATGACACTGCTTTGATACTAGCCAAAGTCTGGTTGCTCGTGGGAGGTCCGAAGCTGTAACCTGTCGTCCGGGAAGGAGGGGGAGAGACTAGCGCCTTCCACGCTGGGTATAGTACGAACTTCTGAACGGAGCTGTACTTTGCCAGCATGTGGTAGTTAATTCTGCCTTTCACTCTCCCTCATATTTCTCCACTTTCATATGCATCATCCCTCCTACGGACACCCATCTCCCACTGGCACCTCGTCAGCATGGTAGTTAATTCTGGCTATCACTCTCCCTCCGACTGTAAGGTCCGACCCTACACTGAACGTAGCATAGATTAATAAAGATATATATTCAAGGAAAAACTCCAGGATTATGTTAAGCTGAGAGAAGACCTTACAGAGCAACAGAAAAGAAAAATCAATTGACTCGCTACTATGGATGTATTTATATCTCGGTGCTCTTTCTTATATCTAAAACTAATCTCTGGAGGGGTGACCACAAACAAACTGCCTCCATGTTACCCTGTCATGCATCATCAGGCTGCCTCTCCTTCAACTCACACCAGCATCGTTCATATACCTCTCCACCGCATCCCTCCATCTCATTATTCTCGGTCTCCCACTACTCGTCTCTCCACCTAACTCACATACACTCTCTTATACTCCTTTCACTCTAACTTGTCCTAATATTACTGTCTCTGTCTTCAGTTCTGAGCTGTAGCAATACGAATACCAGAATATGACGCGTAAAATAAATAAATAAAATAACAAGCATCATGGTAAGAACGTACGTAGAACCGTAGTACTGTAATATATTTTCCTGCCACTGAGCTACATGAAATAGGCTACAAAGGGACGAAAACCTGGGCCAAGTTAAGGTGGAAGAACTATAGGTAATCTCTCAGTCTTCATTCCACATGGCCAAACCATCTCAAGGTACCTCTCCCAACACCCTCCAGCGCATCCACATCAACACCACAGCGCATCTTTACTTTTTCAGATTAATACAGACGATTTGGCGAAGCGGAGAGAACTCGTAGCTATCAAAGAACGAATGAACAGTATCCTCGCTTACCCTTCTGTACCTGAAGAAGACGGGGAAGCTGTTTACACACTATAATTCTATCACCGAGTTAATATACACACAGCACCTGCGTCCTCCTCCTGTCTCGGTTAGAGGGTGACTGATGGGATTCGGAGCTTCAAGGGTTCACAGAGTTCCAGTTCGAGACAGAAGACTCATTTCAATCATGCTCGGTAACATTTGCTTTACTGTATATTTCATTTTAACTATACTCTTTTCACTTATGTGTTATATACTTAAACATTATCATTATCTTTACATTAACCACTTCACTTTGAGAACGTCTCTTTGCCTCTGTTCATATTACTGTCAGACGATTTTAATTATCTAGAGTAAAACCTGTCGAAAATGATCGCTTATAGCATCATCATCCATTAACCTCTACGTAAGATGCGCCTTTTTAATTATATCTGCCACCGAGTCTCAAGATATTAATATATATAAAATGCCCGCCGCCGGACCATCCACTCCGCCACCCCCCACCCCACCACCCCAGGAAGGGACAACGGGGAGGCTAATGACCCAGGGCAAGAGGGCCACCCAACCACCACTGACCTGTGCCTCTTCTCCCCGCAACTGCCCCGACACCAGGTGAGCCTGGATCGGAGACAACCTCACCGGCGGGCTAACCATCGACAGCTTGTTCGTCACTTGGGGTCCCATCAATTGTACACCGACGGCTCCAAGTCGAGTGAATGTGTGGGTGCAAGTGTGTGGTCGACTGAATGTGCCCTCAGGTATCGGTTGCCGACTCATACATCTGTGTTTACTTCAGAACTTTTTGCTATTGACCAAGCCATAGACTATGCTCTCAATTCTAGGCATGACTCATCTGTCTTATTTTCAGATTCAAAATCAGCCCTTCAGGCAATTGCATCTTGCACTACGGACTCTCACGAGATCCAGGGTCGCATCGTTAATAAGTTGCATTCATGCAACAAGTCATTCACGCTGATCTGGGTGCCTGGTCATTGTCGTATCTACGGCAATGAGCAGGCTGACTTACTTGCAAAGTCGGCTGTAGAGCACGAGGAGACTTGGGACGTTCCTCGTGATCTACGGTCGAGTCTATCTCTCGGAAAGAAATCAATAAATCTTCTGTGGCAAGGTCAGTGGACCAGACTAAATATTCCAACTTGTAAGCCGTACCTGGGCGACTGGGACATCGCCAACCGCCCCAGTCGCCTGGAAGAAAAAGTGTTGGCACAGTTACGTCTCAATGCCACCATTTTAACACATATGAAACCTTATATGGAAAGACGCTTCCCACCGCACTGTGACATCTGTGATGCGGTGTTATCTATCAGTCATATCATCCTGCGCTGTCGGCGATTTATTCGTGAACGTGCTTCACTTATAAATTACTGCGGCGCAGCAGACGTCCCCTTCACCCTTTCCACCATCCTGGGTGATGGGGACATTGTTATGACTGATAAATTGATGGCTTTCTTGAGAGAGACCGGACTGATCAGAGTGATGTGACTTTTTTACTGTGTGGTTATGGTTTTTATCAACGGTAAATATGTATATATTGTAATATTAATTAGGGTTGACAGTTGACATATTTTAAATAGTTCCTCCTCCCACCGATCTATTTCTAATATAGATGTCCCTTACATTAAGCCAAGTTCCTCGCCTGACAGTCACCAGCTGATGAGTGCAAGTGTGCAATATAGGAAGGTATTGGGCACTTGCAGTCGATGGTGGTCTGCTGGGCGAGGTTCTTCACTTTTTGTACAAATTATGTAAATACATTATACTATCTTGCTTAAGTTATTCTAATTAGGGACGACAGCTGACGTATATGGAAATGTTCCTGACTCGTCTGGTTCCCTTTCATATATTGATGTCCCCTATATTAGGTTGTGCCTCGACTGACAGTCACCAGGTGATGAGTGCAGGTATGTCATGTAGAAAGGCATTACATATCTGCAGTCGATGGTGTTCTCTTGGTCGAGGCTTTTTTACCATTAGTGTAGGTCTAGTTATTTGTCTCTTAGGATTTAGTATAGGTTAGCGATTTGTCTGTTAGGTGGTTAGTTTTAGGGTATTTAGATTAGGTATTTTTGATTATAAGTAATATAAGGTTAAAAATATAAAAAAAAACTAAATAAAAATAATAAAAGTAAAACTACAAAAAAAAAAAAAAAAATTATTACATATATATGTACGTGTGGATGAAAGTGTGTATGTTCATATGCATGGATGTGTGTATGTATGTATGTATGTATATATATATGTTCGTATATATATGTGTATATATGTCAATATATATACATATATATATTTTGCCTTAATGACCAGGGGCTCCGGCCCCAATGGTCGATAGGCAAAAAAAAAAAAAAAAAACACACACATAGCTTCCTCGGGCTTTCTCGGTTGACTGTAATAACATCCACTAGTAGCAGAAGCAACGATTTTTTTTTTTCTGGCCACTATTCTGATTACATATTTTGTTATCAGCCATACTCGTAGCAGATCACGTTTGTGCGTATCTGAGGATTAATAAAGCTTTAGTTTCACTCTGTATATGAGAAAAAAAGGCAGAGAAAATATCAACAGTACCCCCAACAGTCCAATACCACAGCCTTCTCCCATTCGCCTCTGTCTACGTAGACTTTTATCACAAACACTATAGACACGCCTTCACGTGGTGGCACTGATGAGAGAGACAGACAGACAGATAGACAGACAGACAGACAAAGAGAGAGAGAGAAAGAGAGAGAGAGAGAGAGAGGGAGAAAGGCAAACAGAGAGAGAGAGAGAGAGAGAGAGGGAGAAAGGCAGAGAGAGAGAGAGAGAGAGAGAGAAAGAGAGGGAGAAAGGCAGACAGACAGACAGACAGACAGACAGACAGACAAACAGACAGAGACAGACAGACAGACAGAGACAGACTGAGAGACAGGAAGACAGACAGAATGAAACAGAGAGACAGACAGACAGAGAGACAGAAAGAGACAGACAAAAAGAGACAGACAGACAGAAAGACAGACAGACAGAAAGAGACAGACTGAGAGACAGGCAGACAGACAGATAGACAGAAACAGACAGACAGACAGACAGATAGACAGAAACAGACAGACAGACAGACAAACAGAGTGGCTGGGGACGAGAGGCCAGAAAAGACGGGCTGGGGACGCGCCTGACGTATCATATTCTCTCGTCTGGCGCGTCCCCAGCCCGTCTCCTTGACTCTCGTCCCCAGCCACTCCCTCCACTCCCTTTTTTTTTTTTTTTTTTTTTTTCTCTCTGGATGGGTGACTTAAAACACACACACACACACACACACACACACACACACACACACACACACACACACACACACACACAATGGACGAGTTGTCGGTTCTGGATAAACATGGCCAGTGCACTCTGCCATGTACTTAAAAACTTACGGTATATGTATCTTTTAATTTAATTTATCATTTGCACTGAACAAGACGTGATAACTTTAATTCTTTGCGGCTGGAGGGAAGGAGCCGCCATGTTGGCGATGACGTCAGCATTCACACTGCAGACGACGCTCCAATCCATCACACAATACTTTACCAGTAACAGAGATGATAGTTGTACCTACATGGCCACCGTAGATCCAAACTACCCCCTTCAGGTATGTTGTGAAGGAATATTTTTCATGGTGTAAATGGTTGGTGCCTGTTAGGTAAGTAAATTGTGGTGAAATCGACCAGAAGTAGCTTTACAGCTACACCATTCTCGAACGGTGCTCGTACCTCATGAGGTGGGAAGTGTTAAATGTATGCCGTACAGTATCAGTTGTATAAGTTTATGATGGTATTATGCTCATATCATAATATCTGACCTCTTCATTATTAGTGTTCTGAAGAAAAAAAAGTTTCAGTGACTCAACTACGGTACTTCAGGGGAGTGTGGCGAAATACCGAATCGGCGGTCATTCACAGAATCAACACCGAATTGGCACTTTTTAATTGGTAAGTGTTATAGATTTTATCACCATAGAGGCTCATACTCACCTAATTATTCGAAATCTGGTCAAGTTTTTGTATTTAATTTTACCTTTTAAAAAATCCGGATTCACGGCGAACACGGGCTAAAATTAGCGGAAGTGTTTCTCCTTTAGCTGAACAGCTTGCCTTGGCAGACTTCTGCTTTGTATAATTATTAATTTAACATACAAAATCACTTATTTACCCTTAAAATCAGTATCTGTGCAAAACACAAGTCTCTCAAGGCATGTTGGCGATCTAAAGTAGAAATACCTGCTAACCTTAGCACGTTTTCGCTCTCACTGCTAATATTCTATTAATAATTAAATAAAGCATAGTTTTTTTTACTGAATTTCAGATAATTAGGTGTATATGAACCTATATGGTGAAGAATATAATATTTTCACAACTGTAAAGACTGCATTCCAGCACTGGGAACTTCCGACGAGCAGCCAGCCACCACTGTTTTCGTTTATTGTTATTGACTGGTATACAGAGGAATAATTTCCCTACTGTGCTTTTGTCAGTGCATTTACACATTGGAACGAAACATTAGCAATTATTCATCTTGTCACTGGACATTCTTAGAGGTCAGAAATAAGCACAGTGTATCCTGGCTAAACGTTAACAAAGCAGACTATGCTGCCTCAGTGTGAGAGGTGACGTCACGACCAATCACAGGCCGTTTCAGTGTCACGTGATTTTTCGGCTACTTTATCTATGATTTTTTTATGTTTCTGCACATTTTTATTGGAAATAATGGTTGACATAGTTATTTTCTGAGTATCTTTTACCCATACAAGTATCTAACTTCAAAAAAAAATTTGACCGGAACACCCACGACACTTTTCTCCTTAATTTCTTACCACAGAGAACTCTTACATTCCTGGATCTTTTCAAAAACTTGGTTCGACGTCGTTCTTACATATTATGAAGGAAAAAAAGGTAACTGTTGATATAAATGTTCGTACAATAACATTATATATAAACTACGGGAGATATATTCTTTTCACTTTCACTTGGCCCAGATTTTCGTTCTTTTGCAGCTGATTTCACGTAGTTCAGTGGCAGAAAGTACAATGCTATGGCTCTACAACCTTGCCTCAGCACTTCTTCGTGACCAGCATCATCTTCCAGTGTTCATCTATTGCTACAACTCAGCATTCAGGACGGAAATAGGGGAGTTTTAGGCCAAGTTAGAGTAAAAAGAGTATAGTGGACAATATTCATAGTCTTGCCTTGGTTAGAGTGTGTTACACACACACACACACACACACACACACACACTCCCTTCCCCACCATCAAGTCCTACCTTAGAATACTTGTGTGTGTGTGTGTGTGTGTGTGTGTGTGTGTGTGTGTGTGTGTGTGTGTGTGTGTGTGTGTGTGTGCGTTTTTGAATAGTCACCCAACCAGAGAATGAGAGAGAGAGAGGCCGTTGATTGTGTGTGTGTGTGTGTGTGTGTGTGTGTGTGTGTGTGTGTGTGTGTGTGTGTGTGTGTGTGTGTGTGTGTGTGTGTGTGTGTGTGTGTGTGTGTGTGTGTGTGTGTGTGCATTTTTGAATAGTCACCCAACCAGAGAAAGAGAGAGAGAGAGGCCGTTGATTGTGTGTGTGTGTGTGTGTGTGTGTGTGTGTGTGTGTGTGTGTGTGTGTGTGTGTGTGTGTGTGTTTTAAGTCACCCATCCAGAGAGAGAGAGAGAGAGAGAGAGAGAGAGAGAGAGAGAGAAAAGGGAGTGGAGGG
>NW_027643022.1:0-35844 GCF_032717465.1 Coenobita brevimanus | reverse complement strand
ATTATATAAGTGAAAAAATATGAACACGTACGGTATATAAAAAGTTAACCAGCAGTAGACAATATACCTTCTTTACAGTACTACGCTTATGTTGCAGTCAGAGTATGCCTAAGAGTAAGTTACGACTTCTCTTGCAGACAATATACTCACTTGAACTTCATGACACCCAGCAGATTAATGCCTGGGTCAGTGACGCAATGCTGTTACTTTTTCAGCGTCAATGAGGGGCAGTTTCTCTCGGCGTGGGCTGTGTATACGATTGACCTCGCCGAGAACCTTTCACTGAGCGCTGGATTCTGGGAGGTGGGAGGAGGGAGGAGTGGGTGGTAGGTGGTATCAACATCACAGAGAGTGGCAGCTCTCAGAGTACCGCAGTATCCGACCAGTGGGTTTTGGGTCGGTATACGAGAAGGGTTCTGGTGGATGCTGGTTACGGAAGATTAGATGATGGATGGTAGGTATCTAAGTTGAGAGTTGAGAGTTTTGAGAGTTTGGTGCTTGACAGTGGCTTTTGGGTCGGTATAGTTATTTGGTGGTGGGAGGGGTGGATGGTGGGTGTCTAAACAGTGTCGACAAGTTCTAAAAGTACGGTATAGTGCCGAAGAAGAAAGGGTTGTGTGAAAGTATGTAGTTTTAGTGGAGTGCAGAATTGGACTAAAAGCGGCAGACAGCAGATGGTGGGAGAGGTGGAGTGGTGGGTGTCAGCCTAAAAGAGTCGAAGGTTTTAAGAATAGAGCGTGTGACAGTGGGTATTTTGTTGGCGCGCGAAGAGCTCTCTGCCTATTTTGATTGTCGCTTCTCGTTGTAATCGTACCACCAAGACTGTTTTCCTCAGAGAGGTTGTGGCGCTCTAGTAGTGAAACGGTTCATTAAGGATATAACAAATCTCCTCGAGTTCTAAAGTCTTCCATATTGAAATGAAATCGTCTGGAGATAGAAGAAAAAAAAAACGGGCGTCATCGGATTCAAGGAGTTAGAGGGTTGTAAGATGTATTTTCAACCTGCTGTTACAATGTCGGTGGTGGGTTGGTAAATGGTGGGTGGCTAAGTAAAGATGTAGAGAGTTCTGAGAGTATAGTGTTGCACAGCAGGTACTGGATGGGTGGTGTTTTAGTGGGTGTTAGATGAAATATAATGATGGGTGGAAGTTGATAGATCTGTGATTATGTACTTAACACTGGGTATCAATTTAATTGGGGATTACGGGAATTTTTTTTAAAATATAGATGATGAGTAATTAAACAGCTGTAGGACAGGAAAAATAGTGTCTGAAGGAAGGATGTATCTTGATCTGTATGTAGCGTAGTTTAGAGAGGAAAGGGTTTAAGGTTTAATGTGTGATGGCTGAGTCTGTGTGAGAAGTGATTAGACAGTTGTAAGAAAGAAAACGGTGGAGTGTCAGAAGAGAAAGGACAGACAAGAGGTAATATTTGTGGTTTGTGATTACACATTTACACACTTGGAGGTCGGTACTACTTGGCAAAAACCACACGAACTCCACCATGGGTAGAGTAGTAGTGAGTGTTGGGTGGGATATTAGCATGACGAGTAATTTGATGCTTGTAGGGCACAGTATCTGAAGGACGGGCATGGGTCACATGCGTACAGTATCACATTGACTTGCATGACATTTTTTTTCCAGTTTAGTCTTGCAAAGGTGCTACTTTCAGACGACTATATTAGGACTAGGAGTGGCTTTTCGAACTGGAAGGTTGTTAGTTTTCAATAACCCGTTGTGAGTACGAGGGACTCTTGGAAAGTTAAATACTGGTAAATTGCCTGGAAATTATAAGATTAATTTCCAATAAAGTGTCTAGGGCCTTTCTTGGGTGGCGGTTAGTGGATGGAATACAGATAATGAGTATGGATGTTGTAGGTGTTGTGTGGAATACAAATGATGAGTGACTGGACAGAAAAGCACGCAGAAGAAGGGATGGTTGTCTGAAGCAAGAAGAGATTGTGCATGAAAGCCTCTGCGTGGTATTATCTTTAACCCCTGTATTGCCTAACAACAGCTATTGTATTGATAGGGCATTAATAGTTGTTGGGTGGAATACAGATAATGGGCAAATTAAAGGGCGTGGTAACTTGTGTACGGTTTAGAAGAGAGGTATCTGGATCCTATTGCTGTGTATTAGAATGTATTTGGGTGGAGTATACAAGGTAGGTAGTGTGAACTGTTGTTGGGAATGGAAAGGATGGAGTGTCTGAGGGAAGGGCGTAGGTTACTTGTTTTACAATTCCAGAGGTGTCTGGAGGCCAGGACTACTCATAAAGTTGAGGTCTTTTTAGTTAGGGTCATGTGGTGGGTGCAGGGTGGAAGACAGATGATGGGTGATTGGGTACTTGTAGAGGAGGAAAGAAATAATGTCATAGAATTATGTGGGTGACATAACAATATGGTGTCTGAAGCTGTTTGTGCTCGAAGACTATTGAGTGAGGTTTTTAGCAGCCTTAAGGCAGACTACAGATGTTATATGATAGGATATTTGTAGAGAAGGCAAGTTTAAGTGTTTAAAGAAGGACATAGCTAACGACGCAAGAAAGACTGCTTATTGGTGACTGTTGAATGGAATACATGTTGAATAGATAAGGTGATAGTAAGTTTTGAGTGGTACACTGATGATGGGTGACTTGATACCTGTCAGGTTGACTACAAACAATGGGTGGATAAAGTGGTGGGTTTTGGGTGAAAGAAAGATGATGGGCGGCAGATACATGTAAAGAAGGAGAGATGGAATGTCTGGGGAATGGGCGTAGGTAACCTGTGTACAATGCAGTGTTGTGTAAAGCCCGCCACTGCTCAACAAGGACATGATGCCTCATACTCTGGACGCACAGGTTTTACTTGATGCTATACGGTCCACGCCTTATTTAAAAGGGCGCCACAGAGGACAACATTGATCAAGCTTATCCAGAAGTATTATAAGTTCTTAAATATACTTCCCGTCTGAAGGTGGCGAAGTTAGCCCTTTCACTACAATGAGCGTGTATCTCTAAATTCCTCTTTTTTTCCAGATTTAGTTCAGCTTAGGAGATATTTTTCACAGTGATGGAGTTAGATAAACTTTTCCTTTTATTGGATGCATCTCCTAAGAATTGAGGACAAAATCGTTGATAGATATAAAGTAGATGAAAAGCAAAAATCGTATTTGGCTGAAGAGGTTAAGCATAATGGGTGAAATCAAACAGGGCAAAGCACAAGAAGAAGGTTTCATCACTGTGGCTCAGAATCTCTACTCTTAAAAATAATATTCTTCTGTGTACCTCATATTCTTCCAGTTCTCCATTTTTTGTTCATCGTTGTGTTCGAACTTGACACCAACCCCAAACTGAATGCCGAGCAATGATTAGGTAAATACTGCAGGGGACGACAATTGCCGATGTTTGTGGCAAGCATGTACCAGGTCTTATTTTTCTGAAGTACTGTACAACCTGTTACTAAATTGTTTTTTGTGCAATGGAATTAATAGATTTATTCTACATGATACAGAGGTTTACAAGAAAACATAATCCTAATATAAACGAAGTCTAACGGAAATAAGAACGAATATTCAGGTTGCCTTTCTTGCAAGTATATTACTTCTACTTGGTTTTTTCAACTGATGGAACTCGGCCTTTTGGTACATTTATTTGAATTCGTGTAATGAAGTTCGGTAGGCCATGGTTACTGTGAGGTAGGAATAAGGTCTCATTTAGTTGCTAGACAAATCGGAAAACAGTCTTACCACATTTCGCCTTTGACCGAACTGAAAATTGTTAGAGATCTTTGTCAGGAATCAGAGTATATGCACTTCACTCAACTACAAGAGGTGGGGGAGGGGGTAATCTTCGTGATGTAACTTTACAGTTCCACAGCCTCGATTATTGTGTCCTTTTTATCATTTCATTACTCTACAGCCAGATTTTTTTTTTTTTTTTTTTTTTTTTTTTTTTACTTTTTTTTTTTTTTTTGTAGAGAGAGAGAGAGAGAGAGAGAGGAAGACTCTCGTAGTGAATTGACTAATTGCGATTGTTACAAAGCTTTTCACTGCAAGAGGTCTTCCCAAAGCTGAATAATACTGTCTGGTGGTACCACTACTGTTACTAATGCTACTACTAATAGTAATGATCATACTTCATCTTTGTAAAGAAGTTACTAAAGACCTTTTCGAAAACCCGACCATAGCTGTCTATAACATGACGTCATTTCCTGTCATGTATTACCTGAGACATCGTGATAAAATCAGCCTCACGTAACTTTTCACAACACGACTGCTGCTGCAGACCTTCCCGACATACTTACCGGCAAAGATATTTTGCACTGTTCGTTTGATTTCTTTATGGTTTACAATATTAAACCGTCTCTCTCTCTCTCTCTCTCTCTCTCTCTCTCTCTCTCTCACGCGAAATGTCAACTCATCACCTTCACCTCCCCGCGAGTCCTAACTTTCCCGCCTTCAAGGGAGTGAGAAACATTGACTGTCTGGCGTGGAATTTGGAAAGATAAAAAATGCATGAATGCCTTAGCGATTTAGGCTGCCCGTCAAGGTTTCCAAAACGGACATAAAAGTCCAAGGAAGTGTGAGTGTATGATGGTGTCTCCAGTTTCGTGTTGATGTATTGGACAGTGAAAAAAATAAAGTTAGGTAGTGTGGATGTGGAGGAAATAATAGAGAGTAAAACGAATTAGTAGGTGTAATAATAATGGCTTGGCAGCGGTAGTGAGACGAAGAAGACTTTAGTGAGTGGTACTGATAGAGTTGAAGGTGATACGAAAATGGAAGCGGTAAGTGCTGATGGTTATAGTGGTACATAGTGTTATGTAGTTAGTGGTGATGGTGAAGGCTTTGGTTGTGGTTAAAGGTGGTGGTGGTGGTGGTGATGCAGATGATAGGATGATAAATGCTGATGATTATGCTGCTGTTTTACTAGTATGTAGTCAGTGGTCGTGAGAGGTGGTAATGGTAGTAGTAAGTGGTGCTGGTGATGGTGGTGATAATGGGAACTTTCATAGTCGGTTTGCACTGTTGTGGTGATGATCATGACGGCGAGCTATATTCTTTTATGGTGGTGTGGATGCCGATGTTGACGACTCCGTGGATAAGGATTATATATGTTATTGGTGGTGGTGGTGGTGGTGGTGGTGATAATTGTGATATGGATGCTGAAGTCTATGGTAATTTGGTTGTGAGACTGGTGATGGTGGTGAAAGCGAGGCTGTTGTGATAGAGGTGGTGGTGATTGTGGTGGTGATGATTGTGGTAGTGGTGATTGTGGTGGTGATGCTGATATGGTAGTGATACTGATGCTTATACGGTAGTGAGGATGGTGATTGTGAATACTGATACTGTTGCTGGTGTTAATACATATGCCACTGCTGCTGCTGATGATGATGGTGATATGGATTTTGCTGGTAGAGGTGATAATGTGGCCGAGGGTATGTGGAGTTGGTGATGTTATATATAATGATGCTGGTAACACTGGTGCTGATCTGGATTCTGTTGGTGGTGGTGGTTGTGGTGGTGTGGATGATGACACAAATGGCAGTGATGTGCACGCTGACAGTGGAAGTGATAGTTGTAGTCATGAATTTAAGGGAGATATTTGGTGGTATTACAGGTGTTGGTGGTGGTGGTAGTGGTAGTGGTGGGTGTGGTGATGGTGATGATAGTGTACTGGCGTCATGACGTTATTCGTTGTGTTCTTGTGGACGATGATATTGTTACTGATGTTGATGGTATGTACTGATAGTTCCTAGTGATGATGTAGTGCTTGGTGGTGATGGTGGTGATATGGGTGGTTGATAGTGGGTGTTGTAGTGGTGGGCGGCACTATGTTAACTTCCTGTCACCCGCCCGCAGGATTATCGACTTCCCCGGCTGATGGGTGGCTGCCTGGGCAACAGACTACCATGCACACTCCACCCGCTACTACATTGCGCCAGCGCTGAAAAAGCATGGCGCACGTCCATTCACAACCATGCGAAGATCGCATAACTATGCAAGTTCATTGAATGACCAAGCTCAAGTCAGATCGGAGGATCGAAGTGAGTAGTATTACTAGGAGACTGTTTCCTCATAACTATAGGCTGCACTCAATTTAAGTACAACCTGTGACTTAGTATTCATTAACAGGAGTAAGCGAGTTTTGTCAGGTAAATACCATTCCGCATACACAGCATACAGTCTCCCTTTATCACCAACTTGTACAATCAAGCATAGATCTAAACCATTCTCCGTTCCATTTAACGTATTTTTTCGTCTATTGACTAACACGCACAGTTCATGTACCTAAACAGCAGCTATCCTGCTCTCCTGTATCACTACTTGCATAGATATTTACACAATCATTTATCGTTCCTCCGCCTATATACCGTATATTATATGCTGTATGACACGTGAGGCTGCCAACGCTACTTCCGCATACTTTTTCTTCTGCTACTTTCTGCTGCTGTAACCAATACGCCAGCTCTTTCTTCTGGGTTTCGCTGTATATACTATATATACAACCTGAGGTTTCTTCGCTGATTCCTCTATAACAGAGGTGCTTGGTATATAACATGAAAAACGTAACGGATGATATTTAGCAGATGGTGAGTCTATGCTTGACATTTCTTTTTCCTTTTTTTAGTTTTCCCATCTAGAGATTCTTGACATTGGCATCTATTAAGTGGAGGAAAGTAATGTCTCGAGGAAATCTCCATTTCTCCTAGCGTGCGCATCTCATGCAAACAGTACGGGATCAACACTCAATATTTAGGAAATCTTCGACCATTGTAGTTGTCTGTCGCTTCCCTAGCAATTGTAAGCATCTAACTCTTCTAATTTGTTTGATTTATTTTAAACCACGTGGATAGTTTGTTATTCAGGGGGATCCTATGACTCCGCTTCAGTTTAAATAAAATAGTCGGTGTAACCTTTGGATTCAGGTTATGCTAGATTGGGCGAGTTTGGGCTACGCGAGGCTGGAGTTATTGAGCTGGTGTAGATCGTTGGGCTAGGTTTGGTTAGGTCAGGTCCAGGTGCTTTCCTGACACTATGACTTATCCGTACCATCTCTTTTGCCTGAGCCTCGCATACCGGAAGGGAATCCAGTCGACAAAATAACCTCTAAGCGTTTCTGCCACCTCCTTACACGGCTGCCTGTGTCATAAGCGCTCTCTGCTCTTTGCTCTCTCCGCATTTCATTCACGGTCTCCCTCCCCCTTTGGACTTCCTGGCAGCAGATATTCGGTGCAAGTCACCTCATTAGGTGGCGCATGATGACATCAAACCACGACACTGAATTACACTCTGGAGTTGAAACAGAACGGGTGGGGAGGTGAGTGGAGAAGATAAGAAAAACAGAACATCTAAATAAGTTTACCTGAGGCCCCTAACAAACTGATGACAGGAAGAAAGCGTGTGACTTGACTGCGGATTATTGTGACCTGCGAAATCAGGTGACTCTCAACTACAGCCGACACAAAAAATGTTGCTACACTTACATTGTGCAGAAGAGGCTACCATGTACATACATACATACATCCTACATAGAGACACAGACACATGTATATATACACAGACAGACACAGGCACACAGACCAGAGCAACATTCGTCTTTTATTCTTGCTCTTGATATGACTATCATAATATTTGTGGTTACGAGAGCCCATTATTAGTAAAGGAGTTCATGTGAGATTACAATTGATATCTCCAGTTTCAGAAAAGTGCCTCTCCATCCATCAAATTCTACTAGTGCATTACCTGTGCATCCAGTACGTGTCAGTCCTGCATTTAAGCATCATGAGGCAGCGCAGGAGCCAGGGAGCCCTAAGCAGTTGGTCCTGTTATTTAAGATGAGAGTGACCAACCTCACTCATCCCCTGAGTGGTAAAACGTGATGTCCTTAAACCCCAGCAAGCCCTTGGATGACCTTCATGATTCCTAAATCAGGCTGGAGCGCAATAATTACCCACTAAACTACCAGACGCCAAAATTTGGTTCATACGGTTACTGTACAGTAAATGGATTCCTGTTGTACAGGAAGCTCATTTGGCATGTAACTCAGTATGCAGTCACCACTGAACAGAAGGAAGGAAGAGAGGAAGAATGAAGGAAGAAAGACAGCATGGAAGAGGGAATTTTCTAAAGTCACTTGTAGGCAGGAGGACTGGGAAAGACTGGAAGGAGAAAGAGACATGAGAGAGGGGATGGATGGAAAGAAGGATGGAGGAGAGAGAAAAGACAGCAGACACCCTAAAACAGCACTATATCCAGTGAGTGGATGGTGAGCGCCCACTTCTATTCTCTCATGTTGGTCAAAATCATTTGGAAATTTGCATGAAAGGGAGTTCTGGGACATGAACCTAGAAGGCTACGGTGATGTGTATTGCAGAGTAGTTTATGCTGCTGCTATACAATTACAGTTCAGTTGCACAGAAGGGACCCCTGGCCTCTGGACGGATTCTCTAGAAGAAGAAAAAGGGAAAAGAAGAAGGCAGCAGTCTGTCCTAAGTAGAATCAGATTTGGAGGACATAACAAGAACATAATCAAATGTAGAATCTTGAGCTGGATGGATTAATACAAAGGTAAGGGACAAGCTTTCTAAAATACTGTATTGTTACCTCCTGTTTCAAAAGCTACTTGTTGACAGGTGGTACAATTGTACATTTTCTGCTTATAATATTCTTTGCTACCATCAGATGATTTTTCAGGTTAGAGAGATTATTTAGTGACGAAGAGTGGCTCAAGGAAACTCCAGCGAAAACGTGATTCCTCAGCTATGAGAAATCTATAAGCCGAATAAAATCGTCTTTTGCCATCGCATTATAAAAAGCACGTCATCGAAGTGAAAGGATTAAGGTCAATGTGCCTCTCGAGAAAATGGCCTTCTAGGTATTCCCGGTATAATATTTTTCATTCATTTTAACTTGGCTGGGTTTTCGTCATCCTATCTTTCTACAATCTCGTTCAAGTAGCCCTGATGGCAGAATGTGATAAGACTGACTGCATCCTATCCGTGGCATTTCTTTATGAACTGGCACCATATCCTCTAGTGCCAGTCCCTTTTGTCACAGCTCCCCATTCGGGAGTGGAGAGATGGCCATTTTCCTGGAGGTTAAAGTGAACAGAGTATACACATAATGGAACATAGGCTATTATGACAAAAGTTTACGCTTAGCTCCAGTTTGATCGAAGGTAATACAGGTTACGATACTTGTGTTGCCGACTGTACGCTGGGTGTGGACGTGAAAACTGAGAGTGAAAGCAGACCAGACGACGCGGGGACGTGTTCTAGATATATTAAAGTGCTAATGTTCAGAATAAGTGACTGGGAAGAGGTGTTACAGATTTTGCACAACCACGCCTGAATCCGAACCAAAGTGTAGGTAAAACATCTTTTAAGCTGTCCACTCGGTAAAATCGTGTAGTGGCAGCAGGAATAACTATATTCACCCCTTCAGCCCGAGAACCTACATATTTTTTGTTTTGTCCCACCAGACAATTTTATTAAACCCATGGGAAACGTTTTGTATTTGAGGGGTAAATTCGAGGTTAATATCTAACTCCTCGGCTAGAAGCCCCTTTAGCAAAATGCGCGGCCGGTACCGTCATTACATTGGGGGATGATACATGATGAATTAACCCAGCAAACTTTGAGAGCTATGTCTCGTATTGCTCATAATCACTGGAGAAAGTTCACAGCAAGTATTGTGCACTTACCACTATGACGCCATCGCGAACAGTGAACGAAGGTATTATATGATATTAATGAGTTAAGTAATAAAATGGAAAATGCCAAATCTCAAAGAACTGCCTTTATAAAACATTAGAATAAAATGCGGCATGGTTATGAGCGGTAGCAATCTCCAGGGGCGACTACGTCACGCTGCCTCAAAAATTTCTTCATTAATTGGACAAATCTTCCTATTTTGTTTATGTATAATTTTGGGAGGAGGGGCTATGGGTATAGACGTTAATATATATACCTTCTGTATATTCAGTATGTCTGGCATTGTTTTCACTCTGAGTTTCTGTTGGTATAAACTGGTTTCTACTTTCAATTTTTCTTCTTTAACAAAATCGGTACAATTTTACTTGTGATTTTGAAGTTTTGTATGCAATAACTATGCTATAGAGAGACGTCGTACAGAGTAACCGAGTGGCAATTTAACCCTTTCAGAACGGTGCCGTATTTCTTATTTCATTCTTTGCGACCACTTATTGTTTACGTGCTTCTGTGTACAGGAGAGTTTTCGCGCTGATGAGGTCAGTTACTGTTTCCTTAACCCATTCAGTTCTATTACATCTTTTTCATTTCCTCAGGCCAACGTTAGACCACTTCATGCAGCGTAGAGAAATTTTCTTCGCAGCACCAGTATTAATTCAGAGTATATGTCACTTCTGCACTTCGAAAAACCTCCTTTAACTCCAATAATCACGCATGGAAATAGCAAGAGGCCACTGAAAAAGTCGTCACTGGATGAGAAAAGTTTAGTCACTCAATCAGAAGAGATCTCCCAAGCCTGAACATGATCGTCTGATAACGTGCACTATTGATAAAAATGAAAAATGTCGTAGGACTCAAGGGTTTAATCTGATAACAATAAATACCTCTATAAATCCTGTATATTGCAGTCCTCCCTGTATATGTGCAGTCCTCACACACACACACACAAACACACACACACACACACACACACATCAGGAGAGTTTAAATGCGTTTTATCATCATCATCTAATTGTGATTGCAGGAAGTGACATCATGGCGCATAAATCGACAATTGCAATGCAGTTAGAGTTTTATACGATGACTTTTCGGTTGCTGTGACCCGGGATGCACAGTTATTTTTTTCATAAGACATTATTACCCTCTTCACAATGAAAGGTCTTCGTGAAACTGAATAAAATCGTCTGGTGGCAGCAAGGATATAATATTAAAATATGTCCTAGTAGTGCAGTAGTTACTGTGAGACCGTTCCTATTCCTGACCTGAGCAAAGCGAGAGTTACACCATCAAGAGTACCTCACACGGTATAATCGTCGGGTGGTAATAAAGAAAATTAAGAAAGTAAAGGAACGTTTGTATAGGAAGGAGTTAGATTAGGCTAAAGAGATTAGGCTGCGTATACGCCACATGCTTACTGGCGCGGGCAGTTGTGGGCGGGAAGTCACCATTGCAGCTCAGAAAAAGTCTCGTAAGTATCCGCCCTCGTCCAATGTGGCCCGATCCGCGCCAGCAGGCGTGGGTGTGGTCGCGACTTAAGTGGTGGCAACTCAGATGGCACATCAGTGTGGCTAATCCTGCTGGACGATTTTTAATACTGAGTGATCCGCTTATATTGCACCCTTCTGTCTAGTGTGTTGCGAATAATCTGCAATGAGATTTGATGGTGTGAGAGGCGCAAACGTTTTGACTGCTTCGTAGAAATTAGTATTCGACCATGCGACAAAGTAGATGTAAAAAGATGAAACTCTGGAGAACGAAAAGCATTATGGGAAGCAGAAAATTACCGTAAATTTTGGCAGTAGTGATGTTGCTTGACCCCATTCACGCATTTCATATGAACTGGGACAGTGATGCACGCGGATCACTCTGTTTCTACCAGCTACCGCTGAACGATTTTGACTATTCTTCTGTGGGGAGAACCTTGCTGTGGTGCAGGTATTGGAGGAGGAAGTTTCTAGTTCTAGGTAATTTTTAGTAACATAATACAGAAATCTTCGTACTGAAAGAATTCTTTAATTCTTAGACTTTTCTGTTCGCTTATCTATCAATCTATCTGTCTTTTTTCGTGAGAGTGTGAGTGAGGAAATTTCGAGTGAGGTGGATGTGGGTGCAGCTGAGGTAAAAACAGGGTAGGGAGGCTGGTCTCGAGAATGAGTGAGAAGGTTTTGAGCTCAGAATTGATAAGCTGAGGTAAGTGAGGCTGAAATAGGGACTTAGTGAGGTGGATGAGGCTGGGGGCAGGGAGGCTCAATGAGACGGAATTGGCAGGGTGGGAGAGGGAGTATATTTGGAGGCGAGAAATGGGTTGGAAAGCGAGATAGTGAGGTTGTGGTAGGCATGTTGTGTGCAGGAGGTTAAGATAAGGAAATGGGGTGTAGAAAATGAGGTAGGGAGGCTGAGGTAGAGATTGGGAGGTGGAGCTGGTGGTGGCAGGGGTAGGAGGAGAGGAAATGGTTGGGGGCTACAGGCAGAGGAGCGATCAGTCAATGATCCTCCCATGACATAGCACAAATGAATTGCCTTTTTTTTTTTTTTTTTTTTTTATGGGTTAGGGAGTGGTTGGTGAAGGGAACGCTAACAAATACAGATCAAGGGTTCGAACTTCTTGATAATTTTCTTTAATTAGTCCTCCTTAGCATGAGAGAGATTTTCGTTCTGTTGCAGCTATTTCCTGTAGTTCAGTAGCAGGATAAGACCAGCTGCAGCTCCTGATACTAAAACACTTTTTCGTGACTAGCCATATTTTCCAACCATGTCTCAGCATTCAAAATGGAGAGATGGCTACTATGGATTCTGGTTAAAGTGAACAGAGTGTAGGACACAGTTCTCTCCTCTGGTAAAAGAGATAGATAGATAGATGAAGATAAAATGTCAGCTTAAATCATCATAAGACCACAGGAGAAATCATTCAAGTAAACGGAAAAAAAAAAAATCAGTGGCTCATTTGTTTTTCTAAAGCTCTACATTTGCAAGGAAAGAAATCAACGTTGCGCGCTCTATGGTTATTCTTTTTTAAGCGTACAAGAATATTATCCCATTATCAGTGATCCATTTTTCAAATGAAATGTTATAGTTTTAAATAATGGGGGAGACGTAAAAGGAACAGAAGCGAAGACTATCTGTTCTGTGCGAGGAAGAGTGAAAGGAGAGAGGGCTACGCAGGGAATTTGCGTCAACAGATAATAATCGTAAGCAGTAGCAGCTGACCTCTTCTAGATTATTGTCTACTGCTTCCGCACCAAGTTTTGTCCATGTATCCTATACACACTAATTCTTTTTATGCTGCTTGATGCATTTGTATTTCATTAACAAGTTCCCTGAAGGTGAGCAGATACCTTATACACGCTCAGAATACTATAACGCTTTTGTTTGAAGCTGATAGATCCTGTGCCCCTTTTCAGCTCATAGCTGATAGCCGATGATAGTTAATTTGAGAAGAGGTTTGATTTGAGCAGCAGCCAAGCCTACTCATTCCTACCTCATAACTAAGGCTTGTCGAATTTCATGCAACCACGACTTGTTGAAAGCAATAGCAGACCGCTACCCTTGATCCCGTCAGATGAGCTCAGATTGAAGCCCGGAGCTCTGTGGGTGGTACTGACCTGTTTTTGCACAACCCAGTGTGTCGAGAACTTGGCCTCTCTGCTACGCTGCAGGAACCTCCTTCTGGTCATTAGTATTTAAGTGTGTTATACATACTTTCATTCTTACCACTTTTGGTCACTGGCCATGCTAAATTCTAGCACTGGAAGCAGAATTGAAACACTGTTTGCTCCTTCACCCGCAATGAAGACATTTTTTTTTTTTCTTCCTGGCACTATGATAACATTATTCACCTGTAATTGAGCACCCTACACCCGGTTTGCTTTCATCTGATGAAGCTAGACCACTCAAACAATCTCCGAATACACAAGTGGTTGTTGCATGTAATTTGATGAGCAATAGTCATGAGTTCCCTTAGTTACTAGTACTATCTATCCTCCCTTCTGGTCACTTATTGCCACATATAAGCTGAGAGGGCTAGGGTAGTCTTTATCAAATTAAAAATAAACCTGCCCCACTTTGTTATGGCTAATGCAGTAGTTAATGAGTGCTATATCTAACCACTCTAGTTGGAAGTTTCTCCGAAGGTAACGTCTGGAAACAGCAAGAAAAAGAATTGCCAAGGCGATATAAGTGAATTTCTTTGTATGGTTCATTCACTTAACCAGGAGGTGATTTTCATGTTGCTGCTTGTTGTTTCAGAAATTGTTCAATACCAGGATAAGACAGTTTGCGACTAACACGACTTATTTCCTTATCGCTGTAACTAACACCATGTTCCAGTGTTATTTCTTGTTACATCTAAGCATTTCCTTAGTCATAAGAAAAACGA
Source organism: Coenobita brevimanus (assembly GCF_032717465.1). Taxonomy (NCBI): domain Eukaryota; kingdom Metazoa; phylum Arthropoda; class Malacostraca; order Decapoda; family Coenobitidae; genus Coenobita; species Coenobita brevimanus. The sequence continues at coordinate 21,775 of NW_027643022.1, read as the reverse complement.
TGCCAAACACCTAGTTACCTGTGTGACGTTAAGTAGATAGGTAATGTGCTTGCTGCGAGGAAATTTTTATGGTTATGTGTGCACTTACCCAGAACAGACGAATTTTGGGAACAAAGTAATGCCTGTAATATGATTGTTTTCATCTGACGGAACTAAGGCCCTCTGACGGCTTAAATAACGTTTTCTCTAGTTATAGTAAATTCGTGGAAACTAGAACTAGAGGTTGAAATGCGTCTCATTGGTAAACTACAGATTCAATCGACCTTAGTTTAATCATAGTTGGCTTAATTCTGAACTGAAGGGGTTTGGGACCTTTGTCAGAGTAAATACCTTGTAGTACTGAAAGGGTCAGTGAAGGCTATCACTAACCACTCTCAGTTTAAAAAGTCATTCCATGTAAACAGAAAAGAAAAATATTTGAAGGTTGCAGACATCCTGATTATAAAGTGTGATTGCAGTAAAAGAGTCAGTGAAAACCGATTTAATGAGTGAGTTCAATTTCTACTGGGACATGGATGAATGGTGTTTTTTCTGGTATAATATTTGTCTCCCTCGTAAAGCATTCCTTTCCAATAATTAATAAATTCTAGCTTGTCCACACACACACACACACACACACACACACACACACACACACACACACACACACACACACACACACACACACACACACACACACACACACACACACACACACACTCTCTCTCTCGCTTGGGAAGCAGAGCAAGAGGGAAAAGCCTGGAGGGAGAAGCGAAGTGAGGAGAGATAAGCAAAGGAGTCAGAGAAGAGAAAGAGAATCCAGACAGCTCTGTTACATCGGTGCCATCACATGAAAGTGTTCCTCTCCAGCACCAAGTGGAATTAAGCGGTCTTGTACACTGGGCGACAGAAGGCTTCACTCACTGTTAGTGCATTACGTACAATTAACCTTCATGCCGTGCAAGTGATATAACCAATGGCTTGCATAGATTTATACAATCGTCCAACAGTTACTTGCCTGTCCCCAGAAAGGTGGATGGTAATGTTACAAAAGGACAACTTAAGCCTGCCATCTCTCTCTCTCTCTCTCTCTCTCTCTCTCTCTCTCTCTCTCTCTCTCTCTCTCTCTCAAACGAAAAGTTTTACAGTTTCACGCTGACCAACAATCTCGTCTGTCATAAAGAAAAACAGTTGCCTTAACATGATGAGTCTTTTTATTTTTTACCTAATGGAAGACACACATATTAAACTTGAGTGGAGATCAGTCGTAACAAAAAAATTGCAATAATAGTGTAAATGTAAGTGAAAGTAACTTTAATCCAGACTGAATCTCTGTTACCTGTTTGACTTTTATATGCTCGATGAAAGAAAACGAGTTGTAAAGTTTAGGCCTCTTGACATGTAACGGATTTTAATAATTTACGTCGCCTTCATCATAGCTGTCGTCATACTTGCGTCGTCGTCGTCATCATCGTCGTAGTCATCATCATCATTATCATCGTCATAATCATCGTAATCACCATCATCATTACATCAAAAGCGTCTTTATTACATCATTATCAAAATCATTATTATCCACATTATCATCCCAACCCTTCTTCCTAATACTGCACAAAGAGGGATCCAGGAACAAGATTCGGAAAACACAAAATCGGGAGAACGATAAAAGTGTCTAGTGAAATGAGACACACATCCATTCTCTCAGCATCCGAGCCTTCGTAATGTGTGGATTAATTTCACTGTTCTAAGTAACACAAGTGGCAGTAGCATTTCCCCCACCACCACCCTCTGCCCTATACCTCTCTCTCTCTCTCTAGCTTCTCTACCTCCCTCGCCCACTTCCTCTCCTCTCCCCCACACATCTACCTCTTTATATCACCTCTTCACCACTACCTTCCCTCGCGTCCGTGTTGGTCATGTTTAGGAATAATCGTGTTTCCCTGTTTCCTTGCTCGTCATGCATCTTTGCCTTTCCTTCCTTTCCCATCCTTCTCTGTTTTTTTTTCTTTCTGATTTTCCCTTCCTCTCTTTTCAGCATCCTCTCTATTCTTATCCGCATCACACTGCCTCCCTTTTCTTTTTGGTTTTTAATGACACCTGCTTCTCTATTACTTATTACTCATCCCCCTTCTCTCCATCTCGGCCTCATCTCTGTTTATGTTCTATTACATCCCTTCCTTTTCTGCTGCTCCTTTCTTCTTCTCCCTTCTCAGTCCATTCTCTCTTCCTGTTCCATTCCTTCCCTTCCCTTCCCTTCCACTTCCCTTCCCTTTCCTTTCCTTCCCTTCCCTTCTGCCTTCCTTCACTGCTACTTTTTCATTTCCCCCACCCCTTCTCAGCCTCTTTATCTGTTCCTGTCTCATCACTTCCCCATCCCATCCCATCCCATCCCTTCCCTTCCACACTTGGCACCTTCCCTTCCCTTATTAATCCCATCCCATCCCATCCACATCCCATCCCACATCCCATCCCATCCCTTCCTACACTTTTCCATTCTGCTCCCCTATAAAGGCATCCACTTCTCTGTGCTTATCCTGTCCCTTTCCCTTCCCCTTTCCTTCCCAGCCGTTCATCATCATTCAATCCTACATTTCCTCATGAGGAGCGTAGGAGCAGGGCTAGGTAGTTGGTCCCGACATTTAAGATGAGAGTGACCGATTGCACTCGACCCACACACTATGAGTGGCATTACATGAAAGTCAGCCCCAACCACCCCATGGATATAAACCTTCTGAGGCTTATTCCGATTGAATACAATGTTACCCACTACAAACCACCAGGCGCCCAAATTTGGTTATATGGTTACCATAGCTTAGTAAATGGTTTTCTCGTGTACAGGAAACCACTTAACCATCACTCAGTGTAGAGTCACCCACAGGCAGAAGGAATAGGAAAGAATGAAGGAAAGAAAGACAGAAGAGGGACTATAAAGTCACCCGTAGGCAGAAGGACACGGGTAGAATGAAGGAAAGGAAGACAGAAGAGGATGAATGAAAGTAGGATGGAGGAGAGGAAAGAACAGACACCCGACAACGGCACTACATGGAGTGAGTGGATGATGAGCGCCCCCACATACCACCCTCCGTTATATTCTAGAAGAAAAGGAAACCTTTGTTTCCCTTTCGTTGCCTCTACTCCAGAGTACAGGTAACAGGAAAGAGAATAAAGATGATGTTTCTCAGGAATCATCCATACCAGCTTCACCTCTAGATTTCAGAAAAGTAAATGTACTTATTGTAGCCAAATAGGTCATACTACGGAGAGATGTTTCAGGGGACAATGATGTGAACAAAAAGGAATCTTTAAATATTCAGTCAATTGGTCCTGAAGTGACTGTCCACTTTCTTGAGGAGTTCCCAGAATTCTTTAACTGAGTTAACTGAACCTGCACCTACTTTGAGGGGGTAACTTAAATTCTCATGATGGAGCTCCTCTTTTAGGCAATGAGAGGCTGGGTGACACTCTCAATAGTTCATGTGCTAATTTCCTGTGTGATGGTTTTGTCAGTCCTCTGGACAATGTGACAGGAAATCAGTTCCCACAAATATATCGTGATACAGGTGCTTTTGCCAATCCCTTATGCCAAATGACCAGTGTTCTAGGCTCTAATGTTAATTCCTCTGATGAAACCAATCTCTTCAAGGTGGCAAAGGAATAGTTACTTCTCTGTCCCTCTGTGCAGAAGTGAATTTAGAGTCTGGTTTTGTTAATGATTTCCGTTATGGTTGGAGTTGGATTTGAGACACTCCCAATGTCAGGTGTAACTTTCTTACTTGCCAAATGATATTGGTGGAAGTCAAGTGTGTCCAGCTCCTCAGTTGTCTGACAGTGAGTAGTGGCTGCGTCCCAGGATTATGTTGATGTCCCTGATGTGTTCCCTGCATGTGCTGTCACTAGGGCTAAGTCTAAAGTTTTTAGTGATTTAGAGGATAGTGATGATGATGATATTATCCTAGCTGACACTTTTCTTGCTAATTTGGACCACTCACCAGATGAGGCAGTACCCCGTAGTGTTGATAATTTGTCTCGTCAAGGGAGTTGGTTGAGTTGCAGGTTGCTGACCCTGAGTTGAAAGGTCTAGCTAACTCTGCTTGCAGTGAGGAAGAGTCAGCTGGTGCTTCTGTGTTATTATGTAAAGTCTAGGTGGTACTTATGAGGAAGTGGAGACCCTACAACAGCATCAGCCGACTGTGAATGGGAGGATTTGTACATCAAGTTGTCATCCCTCGTGTTTGTAGGCAGGATATCATTCGAGTGGCTCACATGATACCAGTTTACAGCCAGACACCTTGGAGTGAGGAAGACTGTGGCACGCATTTTTTGAAACACTTCTACTGGCCAGGTATCTTCAGGGATGTTTCCTGTTATTGTAAGTCTTGTCACACCTGTCAAGTTGTGGGGAAGTGTAATCAGACCGAAAAGGTTGCACCTCTAGTTCCCATTCCTCCTTTTGAGGCGCCTTTCACCCGTGTGTTGGTGAGATAGTGGCGGGCCCTCTTCCTAGAGACTTCTTCCTACTAGGATTTTCTTATGTGTTGAGCTATGATTGGTATGGCTACTCGTTAATGCCTGCCGAGCCATTCCACTTAGAAATATCTCAGCAAAGAACGTGGTTAAGGAAATGCTAGGGTTCTTCACAAAGTTGTAGTCTGCCCAAGGAGGTACAGTCAGAACGGGGAAGTAATTACATGTCAAACGTTTTCAAGCAGTCTCTGAAAGAGTTGGGCATCACCCAGATCACGTCTTCAGCTTACCTGTCCCCAGACCCAAGGAGCGTTGGAGAGATACCTCATCAAACACTCAAATCGATGCTCAAGAGCTGTTTGGAACATCAGAAAAGACTGGGATAAAGGTCTTCCATTCGTTGTGTTTGCTGCAAGAGAATCTCCAAATGAATCACTGGGCTTCTCACCTTTTGAACTACTGTTTGGCCATGAAGTAAGAGGACCCCTTAAGCTACTCAAGGAATGCTGGCTGTCGGAGGAAGATGACGTCAGCCTGCTGGAGTATGATGATGAATTTCAAAGAACGGCTGTCCATAGCTTTACCAGCTGGGGAGAGAGAATTTAGGAGGCACAACTCAGAAGATGAGAGACTTGGTATGATAAGAGAGTCTAGGATTACGCCACTTTCTGTCAGGAGGTCTAGGTTTTGATTCTGCTACACAGTTCATGGGCAGCCTCTTCAAGAAAGAAGCCAAGTTTAGTATTACATATTGGTGGAGAAGAAACTCAGTGATGTCAGCTATGTCATCATCATACCAGATCGTGAAAAGAGCAAGCTTAACTATGTCACATCAACATGCTAAAGTTATATCACAGGCAGGACAATAAAGCTAATCCAGTCTGCACCTGTGGCACATTCACCCGAGTCTGCAAGTAGAAGCTCTCCCATGCAGTATGAGCCTGAGTGATGGTTTGGGGAAGAATCCTGATATCTTGAATGATCTCCAGACTAAGCTTTCTCATCCACCTCCCAAGGAAAGACAGGAGTTTTCGGCATTACTGCTGGGAGTACCCGCATGAAGTGTTCGTTGCCACTCCAGGAAGAACCACTGTGTTGTTGCATGATATGCGATGTTGGAGACGTAAAGCCAATTAAGCACTTGCCTCCCCTACCGTGTAGAACCCAGTGAAAGTTCCTCTCATTACAGAAGGAGCAGCTGCCTGTTTGGACCACAAGATGATTGAGCCCTGTCAGAGCGAGTGGAGTTCATGACTCTTTCTGGTCCCCTCAAGCACGGGTGGGTCACAGCAGCGGCACGTGACTACAGATGTGTTAATCAGATAGCCAAAACAGACACCCTCTCCCTCGTGTGGAAGATTGCATAGACAAGATCAGAAGAGCTAGGTACACATAAGTAGGATTTGATTTGTTAAAGGGATACTGGCAAGTACCTGTGACTGAACATTGCTAGGGAGATCTGTGTTTTGTAACATTAGGAAAGACATTTACATGTTCTCTACATATGCCATGGGATTGTTTTAGAGTAATAAATTTCTTCCTTTGTAAATTTCTTTTTTCTTTGTGCGGGAGGGTGTTACATAGCCTATGATTTCATCATCCTTTGTGTAGTACAACGCACAGTTGCTGCATGTTTGATCACGGGCGTGTTCTGCCTCAGTCCCCACCTTCTACACCGTTTACTTGAAGTAGAGTGAGTCGTTCTCTCTGTTATACTTTGCGGGATTTTCAGCTCTCTGTCCCCATGGCTTCATTTTTAACGTCCCTCTTACAAGTTGTATCAAGAGCTCATAGCCCCTATATAATAGGCTCCAGTCTCTGCATCATTGCCACTTAGATCTGCTCCTCATTTTGCTCACATCTCTGTCCCTCCCCCTATACAGTTATTATTATTGTGAGTGCTCAAGAAATCTCCAAACATCTATAGCTGTGGGTAATTTGAGTGTTGTATTGTTATTGCATTTTTTCTTGTACTGTATAGCATGGTTTGAATTTGTAGGCCTAGTGAAGTTTATGTTCATTCGTGAGGGGTTCTTGCTATGTCAGTCATTTTTGAAGTAATGGTTTGTATCTGTCATTATTTATCTGGCATTCACTGAGTATTATCTGGTATCTCATTTTATCCCACCTAGGGCTGACTTAGATAAATTTACTCTTGCTAATTTCGTGTTAATAGAATATTGCAGTGCGTGTAATATATATTTAACCTGTTTATTTTGCCATTACATTATCCTTATGAGTCCTGAATGTTTTGTTGTTAGTTTGTGCATTAAACTTGCTTGTAATTTTACCTGCTCTTTTGTTTTGAACCTGGAACTTTACGGGACAGTAGTGACTCTTAGTATTCTCTACCTAGCAAAGTGTACGTTATCTTTCTCTGTTTCATAACAATAGATAGACAGAAATGTCGGCAGTTGAGACAGACTGTTAGAAACTAAACCACCAGAAATTAAAAATTTGTACGTGGAGGTAAATTCAGGAGATTTGTAACAGTAGTGTTGGAAAGGATCTAAGGGATAGCTCTACGTATCTGTGTACTGCTGTATTAGATCTCTATTAAGTTCATTCTGATTGCCACTAGACCATCATATTCAGCTGGTGTTATATCAGAGAGGGTAAAATTCGTAGGCTACCTGCATCGAGGCGCCAGGTGTGTTAAGCAGTTTGCAGATGGAATGTAGAATATGGTGAAAAAAATTTTAAAATCCTATTCGAGAAAAAGTAGATTTTTGGCGATTAATAACGCTCAGAGAAAAAAATTACCAAAAGAAATTATAATTCAAAAATACAATAATAATTATGATGATATAATGAAAGATAATGGTAAGAAAAATAAAAAGAAAATACACTAATGACTCGAGAATAACGAGAATTTAATTCACTGGAAAAATTTTATCAAGCAAATACTAACTTTATGGGAATATTATGCAAACTTTGTAACTAAAGGTATGTTTTAGCTGCATACAATTTTGCGATTTATTTTTCATATTTTAAATACAGGTAATGTTATTAATTATCTAAAGAAATATCCAGATACGACCATAAATTACATTGAAAATTTTAATAACTCACAAACTATAAAGGAATATATTAACAATAACGATTTAGGAAAAGAAGAAATATTAAAACAAATAATCAAATTCAATAAAAATTAAAGAATTTAATGAACTTATACATACAATAGGAAATGAACCTGATAAACTTAGAATCCTTTTGACAAATCTCTACGATGTTGCCGTTAAACTTATTATCGAGAGTAAACATGAAAAGTTAAATGACTTTAATAATAGTGATGATAGTTATAATAAAAAGGAAAGGGAATATTTTGATGTTATTTTGACCGATTTAATAAAAGAGTATCATTATGGGACAGAAATTTTTAGTCTGAGTGAAGGATATGAATTATCTTCACTTTTAACAAAGTATTCATGCATAGAATTATTTACAGATATATTCCTTACTGAGCTAAATAAGAGGCCAAACCAAATCCCAATTTTCATCTTATATGATAAAAGAGAAAATATTATAATATTCCCTCAAACAATATCTACCGAAGAAAAAACTAAAACAATTCTGTTATCTAAAGTTTAAAATCAACTATACACAATGAAACCGAAGGTATACAAATATCAGAAAAAGAAAATTTAATATACATAAATATAGAATAAAATAATGAGATAAATCCTACTGAGTAAGATGATCTTTATGAATTAACTAAAGGGTTTTGTAAAAACTTTTTAAAGCTGAAGATTTTCATAAATTTATAGGTTCTCATAATGGTAGGAATGGAGATCTTTCTATGAATAATTTAATCATAGAAGCTTATATTAAAACTCTTTTGAAAGACCAAATAGCATGTAAAAGATTTAATATTAAAAAAATTATAGATTTCATTAACAACTATAATAATTTAATTGTTATTTATATCAAAATTATTACATTTATACGATTTATTTCGATTTCACTAGCTCAGTATTATAAATGTTCCTTTAATCAAGAAAAATATAATAAATTATCAGATGATTTAGGATTAATTTTATCTTTCAGCTCAAGTACACATTTTAAGGAAATAAAGGGTAAATATTTAACAGATGAAAATAAAGAATACAGAAAATCGGTGAAAAGGAAAAAATCTACTACTTTTGAATATGATTTAAATCATAATCTCAAAGAGAAATTAAATTCTAACTATGTAAAAAAAAAATATTAATATAAATTTTTATCAGAATTTTTTATAATTTTTAGGATGGTAAAATAATAAAAAAGATTATTCCCTTTCTGATTCTATTAATTAATATGGATTCATTATTGAGACAAATAAATTTTATAAAAACTTCCATAGTAAATGTATGCATACAGTTGAAAATAGAGGTTAAACAAGATCCCCTATATCTTGTAAAAAATGTTTTTAAATTAAAAAATTTGAATCCTACAGAGGAAACAATAATAAATTTGGCAAGAAGGAATAAAGTTTCAAATGAAGAGATATTAGAGGTTCTTAAGAAAGCTAAAGGGAGTAATAAAGAGATATATTTTCCTCACATAAATAGTCAGCTATATCACAAAATTGCACAAGGATATTATCAGTCCCAGTTTATTGCCATTCGTCAATCGACGAGTTACCCTAAAAATACATGTCTTATTTTTGATAATGGTATTATTATGTGTGTAGGGATTAAATTTAATATCAAATCTTCTATTGAAAACAATTTACAAAAAATATCTAATGTATTACAATCACCTATTCGCATAAAAAGCAGTTCTATAGTAAATATTGTGGTTAGTTTTAGATTACCTTTTAATTTGAATTTTACTAAATTGAAAAAGTTTTTTGATGTACACGGTGTTGTTTACACAAATAATAATAATACATTTTCTGGTTTTTTTATAAAAATACTGGTACCAATAAAACCCTTAATTGGAGAAAATGTATTATTTGAGTTTTATGATGAAATGTTACCAATAACTCATGAACATTATAGGGTTGTTACACTCTTACTTTTTGAAAATGGAGTGTGTGTCTTGTTAGGGAATCAGAGTTTTCAAGACTGGCAAATACAACCTAAAATATTGATGGGCCTCTTTATCCATTTTAGTAAAGGAAAAAATTCACTTACTGAAAGTGAGGTAGAACACATTGTATCCTACTTTGGTTACAGAAGTTTAGACTGGTATGGTAAGATTAACATTTTTATAAAAAATACTGTAAATTCTATGTCAGAAGAAAATTCAAATAAAGAATATCAAAAATCCTTTTTATTTTTAAGACAAGAATATTACACGCCCAATACAATATTTCCTGATAATAAAAACTCTCTAAGAAATTTAATTAAAGATGGATCAATGAAAATTATACATCCGGAGAAACATAGAAAGACGATTATGATATCTAAAGATTTTGCACAAAGAATTAAAGCCAACAATCCAGGTAACCCAGAAGGACACTGGGGCTCTTATCGTTCAAGATACAAGCAAATGAATGACATTAGACAATTTTCACAATTAAAAATGATAAAAGAACTCTGTAATTTAATATCCACAGAAGATGAAAATTTTCAAAAAAAATATTGTTGTAGATGTAATATTGAATAAACATATTTTCTAAAAGGTTATAGTTTCTGTATCATCCTATAAAAAAATGATTGTAAAATTCCACGAATGGGAACCTACTTTGGAGGAAATAACATTATTGAAAACTTGTAGAATGTCAAAAATTACTAAAAATTTAAGTCTAGCTAAATATAAAAAAAAGCTTGTATTTTATGATAGTAACAGTTACTCAAATATAGATTTAGATTTAGAATACAAAGATATCTTTGGATATACATTGACCTTTTGTCCAGTAATTATCCACGGTTTGCCATCTCTTACTCTTCATATTAAATTTTCTAATATGACTACGGTAAATAGATGGCTCTGTTTTGTAAATAATCGCCTTCTCTTCTCGGATACTGTACCAAGTTTTTCTTTATTTCATTCAAATTCTGAGAATGGTTTATATTGGAAACCTGAAAGATATATATTCTTTCTAACTAAAGAAAATTTTATACAGAGAAAAAATAAAACTTTTTATATATCTTTTGATTCCTATTATGTAAATATGGAAAAAGGCCAATTACAAAAACTTACCCCCAAAATTTATACTTTTAATATTCTCAATTTTTTAGATATAGTGATATAAACATCAACACCATTGTCTGTGGAATCCTTTCATATTTTGAGAAATATATTTTACATATAGAAATGGAAATTATTGGATTAACAGATGTGGATAGAATCGAAGAAAAATATCCACCATATTTTAAAAATTTTTGCAAAGATTTAGATTTTACCCTTACAAAACAAAATATAAATTATTACTCATCATCACCTTTAATTTTTTCATCGAATCCATTTGGTAAAAATATCACAATTCCTCCTTCTCCTCTTGTTTCTCCGCCCTCTTTTTCCATGTCAAAGTTTGTTGAAAAATGAATATTTTTACAAATACTGGTTTTATTATGGCAACGACGATAATAAACGAAAAGGGGGAACAAATCTATGATAATGAAATAAATATAATTAGACCATTAGGTGTATTACCTTACAGACTCTTCAAGATAAATATAATAAATAATAATATAACCCAAAACAAAAGGTATATTTGTTATATGATTAATAAAGAATATTTCAATTTTAAATATAATATTTTCATACAAGATACAAATAAAACAAACTCAAATTCAATTATCGCATCAGCATTTCATAATAATCTACCTTTTGAAAAGAGATATTTAGTATTTGGATTGTCTAAGGAACCAGGTTACCTGTACGATATAAAGGATAATATCAAACTTTTAAACATATTGAGTGAATTAAGTTCCAAGATATTTCACTGGAAAGATTTGACTCATCTTGCCTTTTGAAAGTGAGACAAGGGGGTGAATTTTCTTTATATATTATTACTATTACAAAAATATAACACAGAGTTACTAGTAATGGATACTCTACTGATAATAGTATTAGTAAGCTTTATAATTTATCTCATAATAACATTGTTTCTAAGAGAAAAAGAACTGACACCATGCTCTTTACATGAGAAATTTATGTTGAAATTGCTAAATCATGAAAAATTAACACCGGATAATATGAAAGCTAAAATTGATAAAGTGATCGAGGCAAGACAGATGGCCAATATCACCGATATAAAAACCCTACCAAATTATGATTATTTATCAATGGACGGTAACGAATTTAACTTACCAGTCAGAGTTAATAAAGATAAAAATAATGAAATTTTTGCCACTTATAAATCTTCGGTTCAGAAAAGGTCATTAAATGAAATTAAAAAATATATTTTTTCGCAAAAAAAAATCGTACTTTGGATCGTTATCAGATTCTACCTCAAAAAGATGTGAAAATCCGGTGGAAATGGAGGAAGAACATGTAAGCAATTACGACTGTCAGTTATTTTGTTCAGACGATAATGCTGTCGCAATATCTGGTATTTCTGCCGTATATGGTGATCAGTTACTTGACAAAGAAAATAAATATTGTTATAGTGTTAAAGATGGAAAGGAGGAGGAGGTAATAAAATGTTCAATTCACACAGGTCAACTGGTTTATTCGGTTAGCGAAAAAATTTACATGTCATTGTAAGTATCCTTTCTTATTTGGAGGTGACCATTGTGACACAAATGTAGCATGTCTCCACGATCCTAAAAAATATAGATATAACCCCAACTGGGAAAATGAAGTTTTTAAAGGATGAAAGAAATGGTGACAGTAAAATTATTCGACATGAAGATATAGCTTTGACTCATTTAATTCAGAATTTAAATGATTCTTCACTAAAAGAATACATTAGAAAAATTAATGATAAAAATTATTTTTTAGAAAATAGAATATCCTGCGAGTGTGAAGGGCAGCTAGACTATCTCGGGAATGCGCTTCTCACTACCTTCCAGTCCAATAAAGAGTACACTGATTTTACAAAATGTCAGGTGAATCCATGTGTTTTGACGTATGTGGATATGACGAAGGTTGCAACTTATCAAACCGACGATTATGTCTGTGTACCAAAGGACGATTTTGTGAACGTAGTACCCGGTAAAACGGATACTCCCATTGCCTCCGTGGGTGTTCCTCTCTTTGGTATCCGATCGAGACAAGTGGAACCTATTGTGACCTCTAGATCTTTTAAGAATATCTCCGAATTTACTCGGGAGAATGTTGAAACTTGCCACAACCTCCGTCGGTCCGATAGTGCTTCCCCAAAATGCTGATCATTCCGATAAAAACAGAATCGTTCTTTATATATCGCCTGATCAACTAAATATAGGAAATAGCAAAACTATATCCGATAAATGGTTTGGAACACCGGCTTGGTATAACATGTATGGTGATTCCCTCCCAAACATTACAAGAAACCCTATCAATGCAACCTCAGCCTTTTCTATTTTTCCCGTTGAAAATATTCTGGGCAACTTTACCCCTCAGAACCCGCTAGATTTTCATCTACTTTCTGCCCAGGCTCTGGAAAATTCGAGAATGATTTCGGGTATCGTTGTTGGAGGCCACGAGAATCTGTTCCATTCTATTTTTGAGGGGAAATCATACATCGGTAGTAATAGGAAATTTGAAAACATGATGAAAATATTTCAAGAAACGAGACTAAATTTGGGCAAGATAATGTTATCTTCCCGAATCCCCTCTCGAAAAAGATCACCCTTTTTAAAAAAGGTCAGTTTATTATCTCCACTGGGGGATATAACTGAAAATAATAAGTATTTCAAATCGGCAGCAATGATAAGAAATTACAGAACCTACGGATTATTAGCTTCTTTAAGCAATATTGCTAGAGATTATGATATTAGTTCCCTAAAAAAAATCTCGTCTCTTGTGCAAATGTGCTTTCCTACCTCTTTATACACACTAACCGAAAGTGAACACTTTTATCCTAATTTCTTCAAAATAGAAAATTCTCTCAATTTGGATGTTCCGCTAAAATCGAGTGACACCTTTGAAATATCCTTTAACTCTTCGAGAGATAAAATTTGCAATGTTCGTCAAAAAAGAGATTTATATATATCACAGAATCAATTAAATTTTTCAGATTTATACGATAATGTAGAATTATTTGGAAGAGGTCTCAGACTTGAATCCAGTCTATATGATAACAATAATGATAATATAGGAAATTTGACAAAGAAAAGGATTATTCCACTGAATTTGCATCATCCACTGGCTGTCTGTGACGAGATTCATAATATGGATGAATCAAGAGAGACATTAACTTTATATAAAAAAAATGTGTGAAATTAGCAGTTCAATATCATGGCTTAATTGTTACGATACTAGTGTTTATAATATCGATTATCTATTTTCTAACTAGTTTTTTTCTCTTTCTTTTTTTGTATTCATATTTCCAAATTTCATTTAATAAATCAAATTCATCTTTGGAAATCTTTAAAAATGATGATGATGAAGGTTTTTCAGGCAAGGGTAAAATAAAACAACCAGGAATATGATGAGATATATAAATATTTGTTTGACTGGAATCAAATGGTATATCTTTAAAAGATTTCCCCAGTAAATTTTCAAGCACATTCATTATGAAAGAGAATATAATTCTTAAATGTTCAGATTTATTTACTCTAGCAAAATATGTCAAGTTAAGGAAGTTAAATGAAATTAATTTTAATAATTATAAATTATTTATTGATGAAATGTACAAAGATTATGAGTTGGGAATATGCAACTCATCGGGATGGTCGGTCGCCTACGTAGATGACAAGGAGACAGATCCTAGTGAAATTCTCTGTAGTATAAGCCAAAAGACGCTACTGACGATTGATGGCGACGAGCTTCATAATTTGTCACTTTATACTCTAAATGCCGAGCATACATCGATGGCGAACACCACGCTGGAAGTGAATCGTGATGGTGAGAGCTTATCGATAAAAGTGAATAACGTTTTTACTCTTAAATCTATATGTCTTTTTTTAAAGAATATTTTAATAAATAAATATAATTTAGAAAAACGTGAACTTTCTAAATCTATTTTTAATGTGGAAAATGAAGAGAAAATCTTTGAAGATTTTTATACTTTTTCCAGATACAGTTATTGTACTATATTTCTTTTGTTCTTCAACAGGATAATAACAAAAACATTCAAATCTGTTTATCCAATAAATATTATTGAGGTTTATATTCCCAAACATTTTATTAAAATTCATCTTTGTAAAGGCATAGCAAAATTAGCGGATGATTCAACAATAAATTCCTATTTCAATTTAATTTCCATTCACATTAAACAAACTCTTGAATATAATCTAAAGCATGAAATAAAACAAAGTGTGGGTTTCTTACTGTACAAGGATTATTTTCCAATTGACTATTTGGAAAGAGTTGGGGTTTCAGTCTACACTTATGTTAATCACGGATCTTTATTATGCAGTGTCTGAATTTCTTGAAGAATGTGTTCGCCATTTAGATGTTTTACAAGAGTTTGGATGTATGGTTCTGGAAATCAACGAAAATTCCTTTCTTCAGCTTCCAGAGAAATGGCGAGGATCCACCACCGAGCTCATTTCTTCCAGTGAATTCAAAATACCGAATACCGGTCATGTTGCTAAAATAAAACTGTACTATTTAAATTTAGTCAATGAATATACATTGATGATTATAAAGCTTATAGATTTATGGGAATCTCTAGATACATCTAGAAATAAATGATTTTTTTTAAAATTTTTCTTATTATTTTACCTTCGCCATGTTTACAAAATCTATTATTGAGACCTTGATTAACTATTACGCCCTGACAGTCTCGGATACTAAAATATTATTGGGTATTTTTTACCATATTAAATATAATGATAAATTATTAAAAGAAATAAAAGATTTTCATAATAAAAAGGGTACAACAATTAAAGATTTAAATAAAACTCTTTTAGAAATTTACTTAAATAATAATATAAATCATAAAGATACCCTTTTTCTAACCGGCTATACTTATAAGGAAGATGAGGTCCGAGAATCTGCTATGGAATGTCGATTGGCAGAGCAGCTTGAGAAAAATGAATATAGAATTATGGTGAACGATGAAATAACGACCGAATTGGTCAAGAAAAAGAGGGAACTTATAGATTTAGAGGAGTTGCGATTGAGATATACTATCTTGCGAATCATAATAAAATCAATAATAAAGATGACAATGGAGAGTATTTGTAAACGTCACCAAGCCATTAATAGTGGACATTTAAATAATCTCATAGGAAAATATCTACTGATTTTAAATAAATGTGAGATTATCACTAATTATCTCTTATTGGATGATTTCACCGTTGAAGAAAAGGAAAATCAGACAGAAGAGGGGGAGAAAAAAGATGAGGAGAAAGAAGTATCATTTACTAGAAAAAGAAAAATAATCAACAATAAACCTAATTATGCAGAACTGCGTAAAAGCATTGGGACAGAAATTAGGAATTCAAAGTATAGAAAATCATATAACAACATGAGTATTGGAAAAAATGACAAAAGCAGCAAGTCTCGTAATGTCTTCTGAAAAGTATTTCAACCACTGGTTAAACTGAGCATGCGAATCTATTAAAAGTTTTAAATAAACAACAATCTTATATTGACAACGATCTCCAAATATCTGTATTTTCTTTTTTATCTTTTCCTCTTTTTCACTTTTAAGATGGGAGTGAGACTTTGTAGAAAATCCTGGTCTAAAATTAGAGGCCCATATTTCGAGTGGATTGATTTTCTTTGTAAATTCCTGCGTTTTTTTCTTAATTTCCATCTGATGAGATGTGAGAACCGGTAAAAAACGAATTTCGTAATTCATATCCAGAAAAGTTTTTTCGTTTACCTTAATAATTTCTATATTCTTAAATATCTCGGTGAGATCTTTATCTTTATACTCGATTAATGCTGCCAAATTGAGCATGGCACTTTTTGCCAGTTCATTTCCTATAAACATCACATTGAATTTTTTAGAAGTCCGGTTTAAAAGCTCGAGACCTGCTATAAAAATTCTAAGGTATTTTTGATAATATAGAAAACCAATACTCAAAGTTGGATATGTATCCATACTACCAGAAAAAAAATAAAAAAAATAAAATTTTATTAATTAACGCAAGTGGCTATATCCATGAAGTTGGTGTTTACAGACAATTAATATTTTGCATCCTTTAGCTGGCAAGTGGTTATTATCAATAACTCCGTGCATTTATGTAATCGTATATAACACTGAAGCGAGCTGACCTAGCTGTCCGCTAGGAAATTTTCTTCCCTCATAATTGTGGAGAAATTGGAAGAGGCAGATTCGAAACCCATAGATACTCTGTTCTGTGAAATCTGATCCGTCATTTGACGAGTAAAGGGGTATGCTCCATAGGAATATCGACTGCACATTGGCCAGGAATTACCCATTCTAAAAAGCATCCCACTTCCATAATGCTTGAGA
This sequence comes from Coenobita brevimanus, assembly GCF_032717465.1. Lineage (NCBI taxonomy): Eukaryota > Metazoa > Arthropoda > Malacostraca > Decapoda > Coenobitidae > Coenobita > Coenobita brevimanus. Next base: position 4,881 of record NW_027643022.1, on the reverse strand, counting down.
AAAAATCTAAAGACGGAAGCCGGATCCGAGAAATCGGTTTGAAAAAAATCCAAGTCGTAGGTTTCGTTTGGCGAGCGACACGAAAATCCATCCAACCAACCCTCTTTATTATTTTGATGCCAAGGCCTGTAACCGCATAGATACCCTCCTAGGCCGCAAGTCCCTTCACTTACAACTTGTCCGGATTCGTAGCCATAACGACAGGGTAACTTTATCGGATAATTATGAACGAAGGATAATTTCCCCTTTCCTTTCATTTCGTGGCGGTGGGCGGGAGTCGCCAACTGCAAGATGATATCGCTCGGCCCGTCGTCCCGAGAATTGAGCATATTTGCCCTGATGGTGCTGGGACCCACGGTGACTAAAGATTCGAGTAAACGCGTCCTTCGGGGATTCGTCAGTATTCTGGAATGGGGAACGTTGTAGTTGGTATTTGTGTAGTCAATGGTAAAAAAACTGGTAGGATTATTCTCTGGAAACGGAGTGACGATCTGCCTTCCGTATGGATAAGACATATGTTCCTGGTTATGGGGACAGGTTGAAAATGCGTTTGGAGTGTGAGGTATCTTTCTACCCTCGTAGTTGGTGGGACGAGTGAAAAGATACGCGCTATTCAGCGATTCTTCCAAGTCTTCTAAATTATTCATAATTTTGAAATAGGCAGAATATCTCTGAATGGAAGAGAGGGGGAGTCTCTTCTCCATAATGTAGGGAGTATACCGAGTAGCTCTGGAATGCAGACTAGCCTCGCATATCATGGATACGTTGATTTTGGGTTCTTTCAGTCTCTTCCTGCAAAAGGCGTCCGTGGTATCACAACAACCCCTCGCAGAAGCAGCTTTATTCCTCCTCACATCGTTTATGGGGTTCTTCAGAGAGTCGACGGGGCGAGAAAGAAATGGGGTACCATCAACGTGATGGTCTCTCTTCGGAGACAACGGATAGGTGTTTTTTTCGTTTATCGTAAAAATGGGAAGATATTGGTTTAGACTCGCGCCCATCCAGCAGTCGCCGTTCAAGAGAAATTTGTAGTGGGTCAGGAGGCAGTCCACGTAGTTGGCGCAGTGCTGTGTGAAATGCATGAGAGATGCCCGAGGAGAGGATAGTGCGTTAACCATGGAGAAATTTCTTAAGGTGTCGCGCTGAATAAAAGCTTCCATTACGCAAGGGGGCGGATGGTATAGGCTCCTTCCCACCTCTCGATCCCCTACCTTCTCGTAATCCGTCCCACAAACCGGGATGCGCGCGTTTATAATCATACTTTCTCGCTAGATAATCCTTAATCCCCCCCCTAGATCTGTTTCCGTTACTGTACTGATTTTTGAATCTCGCCATGGTTTCATCATCCGACATAAAATTCCTGGAAGAGAACTCTAAGAGTTCCGGAAATCCGCACAGTACATTTGGAGGAAGACTCAGAAGGGTTTCGTTCTCTAGATAATTTTCGGCGCCGTGTAACTGGGTGGTTAAAAAATCGATGGGTTTCCCCCCTCTGCAATCCAAGTACGATGAATCTCCGTTCTGTTGAAGGGAAGCTCCGGAGCAGTGGGAATTAAAATTGGCCACTATAGCTGGACCCAGGGGTACTTGCGGTTCCCGAGAGAGCGTTAATAGTCCTCCAAAGACGTGCTTGCCTCCCGCATAGAAATTGGTGAAAGTTGGAGTGTTAGCCCATAATTCTTCACAGACGTAATTTCTCCGCCATGCGATATCTCTCGGGTTTATATTGGTAGGTTCTATCAATAGCCCACCTAGAAGATCGAATTCAGACTCGGAGAGATTGGCAACTCCCTCATAAAGAACGGAGGGAGGAAAAATATCGCGAAAACTTCCCGAGGATCCGTCGATGACGATTCTGTCGATGAGATCGAACAGGGAGTAGTAACCAGCTGCCCTTCTATGATTGAGGACTCCCAGTGGAAAATTTCTCATATCAGAAGGAGGAAGGAGTTTTTCGCCTTCTCTCGTGAAAATCTTCGGAAGCAGAAAAGCTCCTGCCACTATACCGGGATCATTGATTCTCTGCATAAAACTCCCGTGATTCTCTTGTCTGTCGATAAAAGTCTTTATCTCATTGTAGTCGGTTTTTCTCTCCTCCGTACCTAGACGGGAGTAAACACAACCGGGATACACCCGTCCCGCTGATACCAACAGTCCCAAAGCGTGATCTCCCGAGTCCTCTCCCAGTCCATGAACACCAAAGGGTGGGGGTCTTATTACTCTGAGGCTGGAATTGGGCGGATCGCCCCCTCCTTCTAAGATATAATTCGGATTGTTATAGTAGTCCATTCCTTCCAAGTAAGAAGATATACCACCTTTACCTCGAACCGTAACAACACCCCCTTTCACATAACAAGACTCTTTGTAAACGCCCGTTTCCAAGAGTCCATCTTTCACCAGTAGGAGGGATTCAATAAGATGCCCCCCATAGCACTTTTCGGGAGTCACATCGGCAGTCTGCTCACTCAGACAATTGTAGGAGAAGGCAGCATTCTTCGAACTCACTCCAGGAAGGGGCAAACAATGATCGCAATTGTTCAGAAGGGTACTCGAGACGAACCTCATGTTTGAAATATTCTGATTAGTGAAGGCCGAGTTTTCTACATTGTATAACAATTCGTCATTGGTTGCCACACTGGCGTTGATATGCAGAGCAGGGTTACAAATACACAGGTAATTCTCATCATCATCATTATTTAATAATGTCCACGATACCTGACATCTGGGTATAGGATTTCTGGGAATGCATTGCAGCCCTCCACCTGAGATGGTGGTAGACTTGTACCCCTCTGGACATTCACATGTGGCTGAATTCAAATCGAAATCGATCTCTCCGACATCTAAAATAATTTTTTGGGTCCGTGGATGGCGCAAAGCTCCATTTGGAAGGCAGGCAACAATCTTATCACAAGGTTTACGAAAATAGTTGTAATCGTTGTTCGACCATGATTTTGTGACGATATTATCATTTATACATTGAGTTACAGCCTTGGCATAGTGTTGGTTTCCCCTTCTTATGGCACCTACGACAATTCTAGTTGTGTGAAAATTGAAGTCCTCAGAGTGAGTCCCTTGCTCAGATACTAAACATACACCGAATTTACCCGGAGGAAATCGCCCTTTCTCTCCTCCATTCTCAATAGAAACGATTGGAGTATCAGATACATCTATACAACGCGCATTTTGTTCTTTACATTGAAGACATTCTATTAGAGATGTAGAATCAGACTGAGGATCGCATTGGATCAATTCTTCGTCGCAGTCCCTGTTAGAAAAATTAATATTTATTTCTTCAACGTCATTTATCGGTGGTAGTTTATGTACATATTTTTCTGTGTATTCATTATTTCCTCTGATATATATATTTTTATCTCCTATCTTTAAAGATAACATTTTTTTTTATTTTAAGAATAAAGAAAAATAAATTTATAATTAAAGGAAAGAAGGAAAAAACAAGAGAATTTCTTTATTTATTTATTGCGTTATTTATTTCATGACTTACAGATAAATTTTCGGGAGCAAAAATGAGAGAAGAGCTAGAAGGTGTATATGTTCCTTCTGCTGAATTCCATGTTAGGAGATTTATATTATTATTATTAATATCATTATATTTTGCTAACATAAAAATTCTAAATAGAAGAATACTCTCTCCTTCGAGATCATGAATCTGTTGAAAAAAAATGGAAAGAAGCATAGAAACAATTCTCGCTGGCTCTGATAAAGTCGTTGGTTGAGTAACGGGTTGGAGTTTTCCAAATTTCATTATTTATACATGGATATAATCATACTTAATTTTTTATTTATAGGAGAATAAAGTTTCAATAGTATAATATGAAGGGTGGTCATCGGTTTTATCTTCATAAAAATAAGCACTTTCAAAAATCAATTTTGGACAAGTTTTAGAGGGTAAGTGGCTATATCAGGTTATTATCAATAAAGTTGGTTTTTGAATATTTTTTTTATTTTACATCTTACTATAGACAATTAATATTTCGCATCCTTTAGCTGGCAAGTGGCTATATTAGGTTATTATCAATAAAGTTGGTTTTTGAATATTTTTTTTATTTTACATCTTACTATAGACAATTAATATTTCGCATCCTTTAGCTGGCAAGTGGCTATATTAGGTTATTATCAATAAAGTTGGTTTTTTTATTTTTTTTTTTATTTTACATCTTACTATAGACAATTAATATTTCGCATCCTTTAGCTGGCAAGTGGCTATATTAGGTTATTATCAATAAAGTTGGTTTTTGAATATTTTTTATTTTACATCTTACTATAGACAATTAATATTTCGCATCCTTTAGCTGGAAAGTGGCTATATTAGGTAATTATCAATAAAGTTGGTTTTTTTAATATTTTATATTTTACATCTTACTGTAGATCATTACCACACAGTAGACTTTTTTGGGATTATCAACCCTTTAGCGGGCGACTTTTTGGATCATAAATGCTTTTTAAACCTATTGAGGAAAAAAAATTATGAGACAGACCTTCTGTCTCTTCGAAAAGAGATGTCTGGCTATCTCTCAGATGGCCGTCAAGGCTTCTCAGCTGTGCAATGCGATGATAGAAGATCTACTCCAAAGAGAACTTGATGGTGGTGTTAGTCCCAGACTTTACCAAGATGAATGTGTTTGTATTACTCTTTCTAACGGCACCGTCCACTCTAGTCCGAGGAGTTAAAGTTCAAATGAAAGAGGTGTTATGGTTGAAATATTATTGTAAAAAAAAAACAACAACAAAAAAGAATCCAACACTAACTACCACTATTCCTATGACAAAGGTGTAGTTGTATGACCAGATGGTCGTATATAACACTGAGGCGAAAAGGACCTATCTGGTTGGTAGTTGGATGCCCGCTATATATGAGGATCG
>NW_027643021.1:0-4995 GCF_032717465.1 Coenobita brevimanus | reverse complement strand
CATAGCCCAACGGCCACACTATCAACATGAACTCTCCACTATACTATCTCTCCGTAAGATTATCGGAATCAGATACAGAAACTCTGATGAATGTTACCAATCAGTTCAAGAAAGAGAAAGATGTAATAAGACGCCCAAATCACATAACACTTTTTGTTGGATATCTCGGCAATGAAAACAAGGAGCTTCTGGATTATATAACTACAATCAAGGAATGGCTGAATGTTAATCCCATTAAAATATATTCTACCAATCAGTTTGGTATATTTGGTCGGAAAATTATTGGCCTTATTTTGAATATACCAAATTTTTACCAGATACTAGAAGAATTTCCCAAGATTTTAGATACCCATCTGAAAGAGGGATTTCTTTTGAAATCGAAACGTAAGAACCCCATTCCACATATATCACTTTTTGAATGCAACTCTCAGTGCCTAGAAACGGTGGTGGAAAAACTCGACAAGTGCAAGATATTAGACAAGAATTGGGAAATAAAACCGAAATCAATAACTCTGATGAAGATCGAAGGAGACATTCTTTATGATAACTTTAATTTGACCCTAGGCTAAGAATTCTCTTTCGAAGAAGGCAATAAATGAAGAAGAAGAAAAATCTGTTTTTATCACCGGTTCAAAAAATCTGAAATTTTCTTCTTCTACTTGGCGTTTAATATTTTTAAATAATTCAATCCAACATTGTAATCTATAATTTGTTATATATTTTTGAATAGCATCAAATATTATTTGAGAACGATTGTGAAATAAAAATGAAAACTCTGACATTAATTCTTTTATTTCTCCATATTGAATTAGTTGGTTGAGGGGATAAAAATCCCTTCCATTGGAAACTCTTATTATATTTCTAAGCATCCACAGAGATAGGATATGTGCATTTTTCTGAACTAAGTTAAAATGGTCGATTTGGTTTTCATTCGAACCCAACACCAATAGCAAAAGGAAAAGAAAACTGCCAAGTTTAATAAGAGCTTCTCTATCAATATAGATGTCCTTTCCTTCCTTTTCCATTAGTATCTTGATTGTGTGATATATATAACATTTGGCTGGATAAACTATATTCTCCTTTAGTGGGTGATTGTTTCTTTCTTCTGAATTCAAAAGAAATTTGAATAAAAGAGGTAAAGTCTGCGAATGAATAAGATTGTATATTTGCACTCCTTCAAATAATTTTGATGGATAATTATTTATACAGATTATACATCCAGTCATAATATGAACATGTTTGGTCATAAATTCCACAAAGTGATCATTTTGCTTTCCAGTAAGTGCAATGAGAAAGAGAGATGGCCACATATGGTAAAAAACGGGTAACTGGACTATCTGAATATTATCAAAAGATATACATCGTTGTTTATAATCTTCTATGCTAGCATCCATTTCTTCCCACCAGTAATTATTAACATCTCTCACGTTTTTAATAATGGCTCCCATTTCAACCAGAGCTTTATATTCGGTATTTTTTATTAATTCATATAATTCTTTACATATATCCGTTGATAAGATGGCTTCATAGAAACATCCTTTAAATCGAATTTTTTCATGATCTTCTTGACAATTTTTTATATGGTAAAAATTTGCATAACAAAATTAAATTCATTAATTGCGTTTTTTATTTCTCTAGAAAATGAATTAGCAAGTTTATCTCTCTGATATAAATATTTCAGATAATATGATATCGCCCCACCGAATATATTTAAAACGTTTTTGAGTCTACTCATGTAATAAGAATCACCATCATGTTCAAACTTTGCTTTGATAAGAAACTTCTCTTCGGTTTCTAAGGGAACTGAAAATACTCGAAACAAACACAAGTTAAATGTATTTAATAAAAATAAAAGAGGATATTTTTTTGCATTTTGTATATCACCAATATCATTTATAATACGGCTGGGATCGATATTCATGAAGGAAGGTACATATTCTTTTAAGTTTTCTATAATTTTATCTCTATTTTTTGTTTTACTAAATTCCATATCTTCTCTTCTCTTTTTCTTCATTATATCACATATATCATTATTAATATATACTTTATCTGTAAATGAAAAAATTTCTTCCTTTTCCTTTATTCTTTCAGTAGGAAAAACTGTTTGCCTCCAGATTCTCAAAGTACAAGCGCTGTTATAAAAGCAGCTACTATTTTCATTAAGATGTTGTAAGAGGATACCCACCATGGTATGGTATATACTGGACGGTGTTTTTTCTACACTCATTTTAGGATATGAGACATTTATTATTAATTTTTCTCGTATCGCTTTTTATAAATTATTCACTTTTATTTTTTCATGTATCGGAGAAAAAGGAAATTGATTTAATAAAAGAAGATTTAGAGAAAATATTCAGAGAAACGGTAATAGATGACGATCATCCCATTCCGGCAGATGAGATTCCACTATGTTTTATAACGAAGGAAAATTATTTTATATTATTTGTTCCGTCGGTGGGTAGACAAAAATATAATGCTTATATTTATTCACAATCAATGTTGGTCCACACCAGCTTAATCATAGTTAATTTCTATAATAATAATATCAGACATTTAATACTAGAAGGAAATTGTAAATTATATATTAGATTTGAATTAGATTCTTTATCCTTACCGACCGTCTTTTCTTATAGTGTACTGGATAATTATATGAAATGCTTTGAATTTATTATGGAACCCACTACATTTTGCTGTGTGGTAAAGAATTCTATATCTATAAAAGAAGCATCTGAAGAAGATATTGATCGATCTTACCTTCTTTATTATCAACGACTATTATTACCAAAATATTTGAATAAAAAAAAATCTACTAGACCTAGTCCCTCTAGCAACAGCTTCGGAAATAAAAACAATGGCATTACAAGCGAATCTTTATTGGAATATGAAAACAGATAACAATTTAAATATATGTTTTTTATTATATGATATTGGACACCAATCTTACGAAAAATGTGAGAAATACATCAAAGAACTGAAAAGAAACTGCATTATATGTGAAGGAGATGAATTTAAGGCATATACATATATCACTAAAGGAAAAATAAAGATAGTGCCTAAATCACATTTTAATCCTTTACAATGTTTGGGTATGGAAACCATTTATTCCAAACCTAGTTCTCTGAGTAATATTAATTATTATCTTACAATAGGTAGAAAAATTCTTAGTTTTGAAATAAATATTTGTTGTTTCTTTAATTTTTTAAATATGAAGGTGAATAATATTTTTTGTTTGTGGCCCCCAAGAGAAGTATATAAAGAATTGAGTATTAAAAGAGATTCATTTTTTGATAATTATCTGGGTGTTTTATGGATTGGTGATTTTCAGAGTGTAAATATTATTCTAAAAAAGGAAGATTAAGCCTTTTAGTGGGCAACCAACTCCCATTCCGGGTCAGCAAGAATTGAAGTTGTTATTCATCCCCTCCTCCTGTAGCAAAGGGAAATCAGACTCGCAAGTGTCATGTTGATCATAGAAAAGCAAGTGGTTTAAGGAAACATTATTTCAGTATTTTTTTAGCTAATAATTGAGCAAACTCCTTACAGTATGAATATGGATCACAAGATGATAATAATAAATTTACTTCATCTTCATTATTGTATAAATCTTCCTTATTTCTTAAATATATTTTTTCATTATAAAGAGAAAGAAGGTTTTCATCAATTATATTATTAATTTCTTTATATTTTCTATCATATGTAAATATTTTCAAGAATAAATCAAAATTGGAATATCTTTGTAATTCCTCATTTCTCCCTCTCTTTAACATATTCTTATAACACCAAAACATATATTCATTTATATTATCTTGAAAGACTTGTGTTATAAGAAATGAGTCGATTTTAATAACACATTTAAGCTGAGCTGGTCCAAAACAGGTATTAATGAGAGTACAGCGTTTTTTGTACTCGTCTTTCAGTTCTATAACGGTCTTCTCAATATCATCTAAAAATATTCCCACCTGTAGGAAACTACTTATGGTAAATTGCATTGCTGAAGCTCCAAGATCTCTTGAGAATAAAATTTTAATCCTAGATGGATTCTTACTATTAGTTGAGAATGCATATCTGTATTCTTTAAGAATATCTGAAAGAATTTCATTAATGCGTCGAATATAATGCCCGTTAACACCAATTTGTGAATTTACAATTGAATTATAATCTGATTTTGACTGTAACAAATCAAAATAATACCTGTAATTGAAACGATTATATGATGTAGTTATATTACCTTCCCTATCTATTTCAGAAAAAGTATCCTCATTAAATAATGTATCAGATAAAGATAATAAATCATCAAGAAAAAGAATAAAATCATAATGACCTTTTGTGGTTTTAGGAACGGGAACGACTTGAAAGTTTCTCAATGTTTTGTGTGGACAAATTAGTCTTTTTTTAATGAAATTAAGGGTTTCCTGAACAATGAAACTTTTACCTGTTCCAATTGGAAAGGCATCTAAACTATATATTTGTATAATATAAAAATATTCTATTTCACTTCTTTTCTTATTTATTATTCCTTGAAAATTTGTTATATTGTAAAAGGTAGTTATACTCATTTTAAATTATATCGAAAATCAGTCAGTTTTATAATATTGACTTGTCGTTGTTTTGGCGGAGCAGATACACCTTCATTTATATATAATAGTCTAAACATCCGTAAATATGCCACCACTTGTCCACTAAAGGGTTAAACGAGCAAGAGGTGCTGCGGCTCTTCGTAGTAAAGGGCAGGATGGTAACTCACAATTATGCTTTTCACATCTAGACACATGTAGGCGTAGAATTGTAGAGTATATTTTTAGCACACTACATTTATGTTCTTCTTTATTATTTAAATGGCGACGAACACGGCGAAACATCAGGCAGAAGGGGGAGCATTTTTCGGATGGACATGAAGCGCTGTGTGCAAAACAAAGAAGCAGATCCTCCAGTTTATTCTTTTTGTTTTGGATTATCACACACTCTTTTAGCTTCTTAGCGGCTTCCTCACATTCC
>NW_027643020.1:0-70079 GCF_032717465.1 Coenobita brevimanus | reverse complement strand
GAAAAAATATTTGGGAGAGAGACAATATAGTTCAGATTATTTTTTATTTTCAACGACAGCCCACTAAATCATATAAGGCTAACTTAGATTTAGAAAAAATATTTGGGAGAGAAAATATAGTTCAGATTATTTTTTATTTTCAACGACAGCCCACTAAATCATATAAGGCTAACTTAGATTCAGAAAAAATATTTGGGAGAGAGAAAATATAGTTCAGATTATTTTTTATTTTCAACGACAGCCCACTAAATCATATAAGGCTAACTTAGATTCAGAAAAAATTTTCAGGAGAGAGAATATACTTCAGATTATTTTTTATTTTCAACGACAGCCCACTAAATCATATAAGGCTAACTTAGATTCAGAAAAAATATTTAGGAGAGAGACAATATAGTTCAGATCATTTTTTATTTTCAACGACAGCCCACTAAATCATATAAGGCTAACTTAGATTCAGAAAAAATATTTAGGAGAGAGACAATATAGTTCAGATTATTTTTTATTTTCAACGACAGCCCACTAAATCATATAAGGCTAACTTAATTTTTTTTACACCTTTTGGGATTCAGAAAAAATATTTAGGAGAGAGACAATATAGTTCAGATTATTTTTTATTTTTAGCGACAGCCCACTAAATCATATAAGGCTAACTTAGATTCAGAAAAAATATTTAGGAGAGGGACAATATAGTTCAGATTATTTTTTATTTTCAACGACAGCCCATTAAATCATATAAGGCTAACTTAGATTCAGAAAAAATATTTAGGAGAGAGACAATATAGTTCAGATTATTTTTTATTTTCAACGACAGCCCATTAAATCATATAAGGCTAACTTAGATTCAGAAAAAATATTTAGGAGAGAGACAATATAGTTCAGATTATTTTTTTATTTTTAACGACAGTCCATTAAATCATATAAGGCTAATTTATTTTTTTTAAATCTTTAGAGATTCAGAAAAAATATTTAGGAGAGAGACAATATAGTTCAGATCATTTTTTTTATTTTTAACGACAGTCCATTAAATCATATAAGGCTAACTTAGATTCAGAAAAAATATTTAGGAGAGAGACAATATAGTTCAGATTATTTTTTATTTTCAACGACAGCCCACTAAATCATATAAGGCTAACTTAGATTCAGAAAAAATATTTAGGAGAGAGACAATATAGTTCAGATTATTTTTTATTTTCAACGACAGCTCATTAAATCATATAAGGCTAATTTAATTTTTCTTACACCTCTAGAGATTCAGAAAAAATATTTAGGAGAGAGAGAATATAGTTCAGATTATTTTTTATTTTAAACGACAGCCCACTAAATCACATAAGACTAACTTAGATTCAGAAAAAATATTTAGGAGAGAGACAATATAGTTCAGATTATTTTTTATTTTCAACGACAGCCCATTAAATCATATAAGGCTAACTTAATTTTTCTTACACCTTTAGAGATTCAGAAAAAATATTTAGGAGAGAGAAAATATAGTTCAGATTATTATCTATTTTCAACGACAGCCCATTAAATCAAATAAGGCTAACTTAGATTCAGAAAAAATATTTAGGAGAGAGACAATATAGTTCAGATTATTTTTTATTTTCAACGACAGCCCACAAAATCATATAAGACTAATTTAGATTCAGAAAAAATATTTAGGAGAGAGACAATATAGTTCAGATTATTTTTTATTTTCAACGACAGCCCAGTAAATCATATAAGGCTAACTTAATTTGTTTTACATCTTAGAGATTCAGAAAAAATATTTAGGAGAGAGACAATATATTTCAGATTTTTTTTTATTTTCAACGACAGCCCACTAAATCATATAAGGCTAACTTAATTTTTTTTACATCTTAGAGATTCAGAAAAAATATTTAGGAGAGAGATAATATATTTCAGATTTTTTTTTATTTTCAACGACAGCCCACTAAATTTTTTTTTTTTTGGGGGGGGAATTCAGAAAAAAAAATATGGGAGTAACACAACATAGTTCAGATTATTTTTTTATTTTCAACGACAGCCCAGTAAATCATATAAGGCTAACTTAATTTTTTTTACATCTTAGAGATTCAGAAAAAATATTTAGGAGAGAGACAATATATTTCAGATATTTTTATTTTCAACGACAGCCCACTAAAAATTTTTTTTTTTTTGGAGGGATTAAAAAAAAAAATTTGGGAGTAACACAACATAGTTCAGATTATTTTTTTATTTTCAACGACAGCACAGTAAATCATATGAGGCTAACTTAATTGGTTTTACATCTTAGAGATTCAGAAAAAATATTTAGGAGAGAGACAATATATTTCAGATTTTTTTTTATTTTCAACGACAGCCCAGTAAATCATATAAGGCTAACTTAGATTCAGAAAAAATATTTAGGAGAGAGACAATATATTTCAGATTATTTTTTTATTTTCAACGACAGCCCAGTAAATCATATAAGGCTAACTTAATTTTTTTTACATCTTAGAGATTCAGAAAAAATATTTAGGAGAGAGACAATATATTTCAGATTTTTTTTTATTTTCAACGACAGCCCACTAAATCATATAAGGCTAACTTAATTTTTTTTACATCTTAGAGATTCAGAAAAAATATTTAGGAGAGAGATAATATATTTCGGATTTTTTTATTTTCAACGACACCCCACTAAAAATTTTTTTTTTTTGGGGGGGAATGCAGAAAAAAATATGGGAGTAACAACATAGTTCAGATTATAACGACAGCCCACTAAATCATATAAGGCTAACTTAATTTTTTTTACACCTTTAGAGATTCAGAAAAAATATTTAGGACAGAGACAATATAGTTCAGATTATTTTTTATTTTCAACGACAGCCCATTAAATCATATAAGGCTAAATTAATTTTTTTTACACTTTTAGAGATTCAGAAAAAATATTTAGGAGAGAGACAATATAGTTCAGATTATTTTTTATTTTCAACGACAGCCCACTAAATCATATAAGGCTAACTTAGATTCAGAAAAAATATTTAGGAGAGAGACAATATAGTTCAAATTATTTTTTATTTTCAACGACAGCCCATTAAATCATATATGGCTAACTTAATTTTTTTTACACCTTTAGAGATTCAGAAAAAATATTTAGGAGAGAGACAATATAGTTCAGATTATTTTTTATTTTCAACGACAGCCAACTAAATCATATAAGGCTAACTTAGATTCAGAAAAAATATTTAGGAGAGAGATAATATAGTTCAGATTATTTTTTATTTTCAACGACAGCCCACTAAATCATATAAGGCTAACTTAGATTTAGAAAAAATATTCAGGAGAGAGAGAATATAGTTCAGATTATTTTTTATTTTCAACAACAGCCCACTAAATCATATAAGGCTAACTTAGATTCAGAAAAAATATTTAGGAGAGAGACAATATAGTTCAGATTATTTTTTATTTTCAACGACAGCCCACTAAATCATATAAGGCTAACTTAGATTCAGAAAAAATATTTAGGAGAGAGACAATATAGTTCAGATTATTTTTTATTTTCAACGACAGCCCACTAAATCATATAAGGCTAACTTAATTTTTTTTACACCTTTAGGGATTCAGAAAAAATATTTAGGAGAGAGACAATATAGTTCAGATTATTTTTTATTTTTAGCTACAGCCCACTAAATCATATAAGGCTAACTTAGATTCAGAAAAAATATTTAGGAGAGAGACAATATAGTTCAGATTATTTTTTCTTTTCAACGACAGCCCATTAAATCATATAAGGCTAACTTAGATTCAGAAAAAATATTTAGGAGAGAGACAATATAGTTCAGATTATTTTTTATTTTCAACGACAGCCCATTAAATCATATAAGGCTAACTTTGATTCAGAAAAAATATTTAGGAGAGAGACAATATAGTTCAGATTATTTTTTATTTTCAACGACAGCCCATTAAATCATATAAGGCTAACTTAATTTTTACACCTTTAGAGATTCAGAAAAAATATTTAGGAGAGAGACAATATAGTTCAGATTATTTTTTATTTTCAATGACCGCCCACTAAATCATATAAGGCTAACTTAGAGTCTGAAAAAATATTTAGGAGAGAGACAATATAGTTCAGATTATTTTTTATTTTCAACGACAGCCCACTAAATCATAGAAGGCTAACTTAGATTCAGAAAAAATATTTAGGAGAGAGACAATATAGTTCAGATTATTTTTTATTTTCAACGACAGCTCATTAAATCATATAAGGCTAACTTAATTTTTCTTACACCTTTAGAGATTCAGAAAAAATATTTAGGAGAGAGAGAATATAGTTCAGATTATTTTTTATTTTAAACGACAGCCCACTAAATCATATAAGGCTAACTTAGATTCAGAAAAAATATTTAGGAGAGAGACAATATAGTTCAGATTATTTTTTATTTTCAACGACAGCCCATTAAATCATATAAGGCTAACTTAATTTTTCTTACACCTTTAGAGATTCAGAAAAAATATATAGGAGAGAGAAAATATAGTTCAGATTATTTTCTATTTTCAACGACAGCCCATTAAATCAAATAAAGCTAACTTAGATTCAGAAAAAATATTTAGGAGAGAGACAATATAGTTCAGATTATTTTTTATTTTCAACGACAGCCCACTAAATCATATAAGGCTAACTTAGATTTAGAAAAAATATTTAGGAGAGAGACAATATAGTTCAGATTATTTTTTATTTTCAACGACAGCCCACTAAATCATATAAGGCTAACTTAGATTCAGAAAAAATATTTAGGAGAGAGATAATATAGTTCAGATTATTTTTTATTTTCAACGACAGCCCACTAAATCATATAAGGCTAACTTAGATTTAGAAAAAATTTTCAGGAGAGAGAATATACTTCAGATTATTTTTTATTTTCAACGACAGCCCACTAAATCATATAAGGCTAACTTAGATTCAGAAAAAATATTTAGGAGAGAGACAATATAGTTCAGATCATTTTTTATTTTCAACGACAGCCCACTAAATCATATAAGGCTAACTTAGATTCAGAAAAAATATTTAGGAGAGAGACAATATAGTTCAGATTATTTTTATTTTCAACGACAGCCCACTAAATCATATAAGGCTAACTTAATTTTTTTACACCTTTTGGGATTCAGAAAAAATATTTAGGAGAGAGACAATATAGTTCAGATTATTTTTTATTTTTAGCGACAGCCCACTAAATCATATAAGGCTAACTTAGATTCAGAAAAAATATTTAGGAGAGGGACAATATAGTTCAGATTATTTTTTATTTTCAACGACAGCCCATTAAATCATATAAGGCTAACTTAGATTCAGAAAAAATATTTAGGAGAGAGACAATATAGTTCAGATTATTTTTTATTTTCAACGACAGCCCATTAAATCATATAAGGCTAACTTAGATTCAGAAAAAATATTTAGGAGAGAGACAATATAGTTCAGATTATTTTTTATTTTCAACGACAGCCCATTAAATCATATAAGGCTAACTTAATTTTTTTTACACCTTTAGAGATTCAGAAAAAATATTTAGGAGAGAGACAATATAGTTCAGATTATTTTTTATTTTCAACGACAGCCAACTAAATCATATAAGGCTAACTTAGATTCAGAAAAAATATTTAGGAGAGAGATAATATAGTTCAGATTATTTTTTATTTTCAACGACAGCCCACTAAATCATATAAGGCTAACTTAGATTTAGAAAAAATATTCAGGAGAGAGAGAATATAGTTCAGATTATTTTTTATTTTCAACAACAGCCCACTAAATCATATAAGGCTAACTTAGATTCAGAAAAAATATTTAGGAGAGAGACAATATAGTTCAGATTATTTTTTATTTTCAACGACAGCCCACTAAATCATATAAGGCTAACTTAGATTCAGAAAAAATATTTAGGAGAGAGACAATATAGTTCAGATTATTTTTTATTTTCAACGACAGCCCACTAAATCATATAAGGCTAACTTAATTTTTTTTACACCTTTAGGGATTCAGAAAAAATATTTAGGAGAGAGACAATATAGTTCAGATTATTTTTTATTTTTAGCTACAGCCCACTAAATCATATAAGGCTAACTTAGATTCAGAAAAAATATTTAGGAGAGAGACAATATAGTTCAGATTATTTTTTCTTTTCAACGACAGCCCATTAAATCATATAAGGCTAACTTAGATTCAGAAAAAAAATATTTAGGAGAGAGACAATATAGTTCAGATTATTTTTTATTTTCAACGACAGCCCATTAAATCATATAAGGCTAACTTAGATTCAGAAAAAATATTTAGGAGAGAGACAATATAGTTCAGATTATTTTTTATTTTCAACGACAGCCCATTAAATCATATAAGGCTAACTTAATTTTTTTTACACCTTTAGAGATTCAGAAAAAATATTTAGGAGAGAGACAATATAGTTCAGATTATTTTTTATTTTCAATGACCGCCCACTAAATCATATAAGGCTAACTTAGAGTCAGAAAAAATATTTAGGAGAGAGACAATATAGTTCAGATTATTTTTTATTTTCAACGACAGCCCACTAAATCATAGAAGGCTAACTTAGATTCAGAAAAAATATTTAGGAGAGAGACAATATAGTTCAGATTATTTTTTATTTTCAACGACAGCTCATTAAATCATATAAGGCTAACTTAATTTTTCTTACACCTTTAGAGATTCAGAAAAAATATTTAGGAGAGAGAGAATATAGTTCAGATTATTTTTTATTTTAAACGACAGCCCACTAAATCATATAAGGCTAACTTAGATTCAGAAAAAATATTTAGGAGAGAGACAATATAGTTCAGATTATTTTTTATTTTCAACGACAGCCCATTAAATCATATAAGGCTAACTTAATTTTTCTTACACCTTTAGAGATTCAGAAAAATATATAGGAGAGAGAAAATATAGTTCAGATTATTTTCTATTTTCAACGACAGCCCATTAAATCATATAAAGCTAACTTAGATTACACCAGATTCAGAAAAATATTTAGGAGAGAGACAATATACTTAATATTATTTTTTATTTTCAACGACAGCCCACTAAATCATATAAGGCTAACTTAGATTTAGAAAAAATATTTAGGAGAGAGACAATATAGTTCAGATTATTTTTTATTTTCAACGACAGCCCACTAAATCATATAAGGCTAACTTAGATTCAGAAAAAATATTTAGGAGAGAGATAATATAGTTCAGATTATTTTTTATTTTCAACGACAGCCCACTAAATCATATAAGGCTAACTTAGATTTAGAAAAAATTTTCAGGAGAGAGAATATACTTCAGATTATTTTTTATTTTCAACGACAGCCCACTAAATCATATAAGGCTAACTTAGATTCAGAAAAAATATTTAGGAGAGAGACAATATAGTTCAGATCATTTTTTATTTTCAACGACAGCCCACTAAATCATATAAGGCTAACTTAGATTCAGAAAAAATATTTAGGAGAGAGACAATATAGTTCAGATTATTTTTTATTTTCAACGACAGCCCACTAAATCATATAAGGCTAACTTATTTTTTTTACACCTTTTGGGATTCAGAAAAAATATTTAGGAGAGAGACAATATAGTTCAGATTATTTTTTATTTTTAGCGACAGCCCACTAAATCATATAAGGCTAACTTAGATTCAGAAAAAATATTTAGGAGAGGGACAATATAGTTCAGATTATTTTTTATTTTCAACGACAGCCCATTAAATCATATAAGGCTAACTTAGATTCAGAAAAAATATTTAGGAGAGAGACAATATAGTTCAGATTATTTTTTATTTTCAACGACAGCCCATTAAATCATATAAGGCTAACTTAGATTCAGAAAAAATATTTAGGAGAGAGACAATATAGTTCAGATTATTTTTTATTTTCAACGACAGCCCATTAAATCATATAAGGCTAACTTAATTTTTTTTACATCTTTAGAGATTCAGAGAAAATATTTAGGAGAGAGACAATATAGTTCAGATTATTTTTTATTTTCAACGACCGCCCACTAAATCATATAAGGCTAACTTAGATTCAGAAAAAATATTTAGGAGAGAGACAATATAGTTCAGATTATTTTTTATTTTCAACGACAGCCCACTAAATCATATAAGGCTAACTTAGATTCAGAAAAAATATTTAGGAGAGAGACAATATAGTTCAGATTATTTTTTATTTTCAACGACAGCTCATTAAATCATATAAGGCTAATTTAATTTTTCTTACACCTCTAGAGATTCAGAAAAAATATTTAGGAGAGAGAGAATATAGTTCAGATTATTTTTTATTTTAAACGACAGCCCACTAAATCACATAAGACTAACTTAGATTCAGAAAAAATATTTAGGAGAGAGACAATATAGTTCAGATTATTTTTATTTTCAACGACAGCCCATTAAATCATATAAGGCTAACTTAATTTTTCTTACACCTTTAGAGATTCAGAAAAAATATTTAGGAGAGAGAAAATATAGTTCAGATTATTATCTATTTTCAACGACAGCCCATTAAATCAAATAAGGCTAACTTAGATTCAGAAAAAATATTTAGGAGAGAGACAATATAGTTCAGATTATTTTTTATTTTCAACGACAGCCCACTAAATCATATAAGGCTAACTTAGATTCAGAAAAAATATTTAGGAGAGAGACAATATAGTTCAGATTATTTTTTATTTTCAACGACAGCCCACTAAATCATATAAGGCTAACTTAATTTTTTTTACATCTTAGAGATTCAGAAAAAATATTTAGGAGAGAGACAATATATTTCAGATTTTTTTTTATTTTCAACGACAGCCCACTAAATCATATAAGGCTAACTTAATTTTTTTTACATCTTAGAGATTCAGAAAAAATATTTAGGAGAGAGACAATATATTTCAGATTTTTTTATTTTCAACGACAGCCCACTAAAAATTTTTTTTTGGGGGGGGATTCAGAAAAAAAATATGGGAGTAACACAACATAGTTCAGATTATTTTTTTATTTTCAACGACAGCCCAGTAAATCATATAAGGCTAACTTAATTTGTTTTACATCTTAGAGATTCAGAAAAAATATTTAGGAGAGAGACACTATATTTCGGATATTTTTATTTTCAACGACAGCCCACTAAAAATTTTTTTTTTTTGGAGGGATTAAAAAAAAAAATTTGGGAGTAACACAACATAGTTCAGATTATTTTTTTATTTTCAACGACAGCACAGTAAATCATATGAGGCTAACTTAATTGGTTTTACATCTTAGAGATTCAGAAAAAATATTTAGGAGAGAGACAATATATTTCAGATTTTTTTTTATTTTCAACGACAGCCCAGTAAATCATATAAGGCTAACTTAGATTCAGAAAAAATATTTAGGAGAGAGACAATATATTTCAGATTATTTTTTTATTTTCAACGACAGCCCAGTAAATCATATAAGGCTAACTTAATTTTTTTTACATCTTAGAGATTCAGAAAAAATATTTAGGAGAGAGATAATATATTTCAGATTTTTTTATTTTCAACGACAGCCCACTAAATCATATAAGGCTAACTTAATTTTTTTTTACATCTTAGAGATTCAGAAAAAATATTTAGGAGAGAGATAATATATTTCAGATTTTTTTATTTTCAACGACAGCCCACTAAAATTTTTTTTTTTGGGGGGGGGAATTCAGAAAAAAATATGGGAGTAACACAACATAGTTCAGATTATAACGACAGCCCACTAAATCATATAAGGCTAAGTTAATTTTTTTTACACCTTTAGAGATTCAGAAAAAACATTTAGGAGAGAGACAATATAGTTCAGATTATTTTTTATTTTCAACGACAGCCCACTAAATCATATAAGGCTAAGTTAATTTTTTTTACACCTTTAGAGATTCAGAAAAAACATTTAGGAGAGAGACAATATAGTTCAGATTATTTTTTATTTTCAACGACAGCCCACTAAATCATATAAGGCTAACTTAGATTCAGAAAAAATATTTAGGAGAGAGACAATATAGTTCATATTATTTTTTATTTTCAACGACAGCCCACTAAATCATATAAGGCTAACTTAATTTTTTTTACACCTTTAGAGATTCAGAAAAAATATTTAGGAGAGAGACAATATAGTTCAGATTATTTTTTATTTTCAACGACAGCCAACTAAATCATATAAGGCTAACTTAGATTCAGAAAAAATATTTAGGAGAGAGATAATATAGTTCAGATTATTTTTTATTTTCAACGACAGCCCACTAAATCATATAAGGCTAACTTAGATTTAGAAAAAATATTCAGGAGAGAGAGAATATAGTTCAGATTATTTTTTATTTTCAACAACAGCCCACTAAATCATATAAGGCTAACTTAGATTCAGAAAAAATATTTAGGAGAGAGACAATATAGTTCAGATTATTTTTTATTTTCAACGACAGCCCACTAAATCATATAAGGCTAACTTAGATTCAGAAAAAATATTTAGGAGAGAGACAATATAGTTCAGATTATTTTTTATTTTCAACGACAGCCCACTAAATCATATAAGGCTAACTTAATTTTTTTTACACCTTTAGGGATTCAGAAAAAATATTTAGGAGAGAGACAATATAGTTCAGATTATTTTTTATTTTTAGCTACAGCCCACTAAATCATATAAGGCTAACTTAGATTCAGAAAAAATATTTAGGAGAGAGACAATATAGTTCAGATTATTTTTTCTTTTCAACGACAGCCCATTAAATCATATAAGGCTAACTTAGATTCAGAAAAAATATTTAGGAGAGAGACAATATAGTTCAGATTATTTTTTATTTTCAACGACAGCCCATTAAATCATATAAGGCTAACTTAGATTCAGAAAAAATATTTAGGAGAGAGACAATATAGTTCAGATTATTTTTTATTTTCAACGACAGCCCATTAAATCATATAAGGCTAACTTAATTTTTTTTACACCTTTAGAGATTCAGAAAAAATATTTAGGAGAGAGACAATATAGTTCAGATTATTTTTTATTTTCAATGACCGCCCACTAAATCATATAAGGCTAACTTAGAGTCTGAAAAAATATTTAGGAGAGAGACAATATAGTTCAGATTATTTTTTATTTTCAACGACAGCCCACTAAATCATAGAAGGCTAACTTAGATTCAGAAAAAATATTTAGGAGAGAGACAATATAGTTCAGATTATTTTTTATTTTCAACGACAGCTCATTAAATCATATAAGGCTAACTTAATTTTTCTTACACCTTTAGAGATTCAGAAAAAATATTTAGGAGAGAGAGAATATAGTTCAGATTATTTTTTATTTTAAACGACAGCCCACTAAATCATATAAGGCTAACTTAGATTCAGAAAAAATATTTAGGAGAGAGACAATATAGTTCAGATTATTTTTTATTTTCAACGACAGCCCATTAAATCATATAAGGCTAACTTAATTTTTCTTACACCTTTAGAGATTCAGAAAAAATATATAGGAGAGAGAAAATATAGTTCAGATTATTTTTTATTTTCAACGACAGCCCACTAAATCATATAAGGCTAACTTAGATTTAGAAAAAATATTTAGGAGAGAGACAATATAGTTCAGATTATTTTTTATTTTCAACGACAGCCCACTAAATCATATAAGGCTAACTTAGATTCAGAAAAAATATTTAGGAGAGAGATAATATAGTTCAGATTATTTTTTATTTTCAACGACAGCCCACTAAATCATATAAGGCTAACTTAGATTTAGAAAAAATTTTCAGGAGAGAGAATATACTTCAGATTATTTTTTATTTTCAACGACAGCCCACTAAATCATATAAGGCTAACTTAGATTCAGAAAAAATATTTAGGAGAGAGACAATATAGTTCAGATCATTTTTTATTTTCAACGACAGCCCACTAAATCATATAAGGCTAACTTAGATTCAGAAAAAATATTTAGGAGAGAGACAATATAGTTCAGATTATTTTTTATTTTCAACGACAGCCCACTAAATCATATAAGGCTAACTTAATTTTTTTTACACCTTTTGGGATTCAGAAAAAATATTTGGGAGAGAGACAATATAGTTCAGATTATTTTTTATTTTTAGCGACAGCCCACTAAGTCATATAAGGCTAACTTAGATTCAGAAAAAATATTTAGGAGAGGGACAATATAGTTCAGATTATTTTTTATTTTCAACGACAGCCCATTAAATCATATAAGGCTAACTTAGATTCAGAAAAAATATTTAGGAGAGAGACAATATAGTTCAGATTATTTTTTATTTTCAACGACAGCCCATTAAATCATATAAGGCTAACTTAGATTCAGAAAAAATATTTAGGAGAGAGACAATATAGTTCAGATTATTTTTTATTTTCAACGACAGCCCATTAAATCATATAAGGCTAACTTAATTTTTTTTACATCTTTAGAGATTCAGAGAAAATATTTAGGAGAGAGACAATATAGTTCAGATTATTTTTTATTTTCAACGACCGCCCACTAAATCATATAAGGCTAACTTAGATTCAGAAAAAATATTTAGGAGAGAGACAATATAGTTCAGATTATTTTTTATTTTCAACGACAGCCCACTAAATCATATAAGGCTAACTTAGATTCAGAAAAAATATTTAGGAGAGAGACAATATAGTTCAGATTATTTTTTATTTTCAACGACAGCTCATTAAATCATATAAGGCTAATTTAATTTTTCTTACACCTCTAGAGATTCAGAAAAAATATTTAGGAGAGAGAGAATATAGTTCAGATTATTTTTTATTTTAAACGACAGCCCACTAAATCACATAAGACTAACTTAGATTCAGAAAAAATATTTAGGAGAGAGACAATATAGTTCAGATTATTTTTTATTTTCAACGACAGCCCATTAAATCATATAAGGCTAACTTAATTTTTCTTACACCTTTAGAGATTCAGAAAAAATATTTAGGAGAGAGAAAATATAGTTCAGATTATTATCTATTTTCAACGACAGCCCATTAAATCAAATAAGGCTAACTTAGATTCAGAAAAAATATTTAGGAGAGAGACAATATAGTTCAGATTATTTTTTATTTTCAACGACAGCCCACAAAATCATATAAGACTAATTTAGATTCAGAAAAAATATTTAGGAGAGAGACAATATAGTTCAGATTATTTTTTATTTTCAACGACAGCCCATTAAATCATATAAGGCTAACTTAATTTTTCTTACACCTTTAGAGATTCAGAGAAAATATTTAGGAGAGAGACAATATAGTTCAGATTATTTTTTATTTTCAACGACAGCCCACTAAATCATATAAGGCTAACTTAGATTCAGAAAAAATATTTAGGAGAGAGACAATACAGTTCAGATTATTTTTTATTTTCAACGACAGCCCATTAAATCATATAAGGCTAACTTAATTTTTCTTACACCTTTAGAGATTCAGAAAAAATATTTAGGAGAGAGGCAATATAGTTCAGATTATTTTTTATTTTCAACGACAGCCCACAAAAACATATAAGGCTAACTTAGATTCAGAAAAAACAATTAGGAGAGAGACAATATAGTTCAGATTATTTTTTATTTTCAACGACAGCCCATTAAATCATATAAGGCTAAGTTAATTTTTTTTACACCTTTAGAGATTCAGAAAAAATATTTAGGAGAGAGACAATATAGTACAGATTATTTTTTATTTTCAATGACAGCCTACTAAATCATATAAGGCTAACTTAGATTCAGAAAAAATATTTAGGAGAGAGACAATATAGTTTAGATTATTTTTTATTTTCTACGACAGCCCATTAAATCATATAAGGCTAACTTAGATTCAGAAAAAATATTTAGGAGAGAGACAATATAGTTCAGATTATTTTTTATTTTCAACGATAGCCCACTAAATCATATAAGGCTAACTTAGATTCAGAAAAAATATTTAGGAGAGAGACAATATAGTTCAGATTATTTTTTATTTTCAACGACAGCCCACTAAATCATATAAGGCTAACTTAGATTCAGAAAAAATATTTAGGAGAGAGACAATATAGTTCAGATTATTTTTTATTTTCAACGACAGCCCACTAAATCATATAAGGCTAAATTAGATTCAGAAAAAATATTTTGGAGAGAGACAATATAGTTCAGATTATTTTTTATTTTCAACGACAGCCCACTAAATCATATAAGGCTAACTTAGATTCAGAAAAAATATTTAGGAGAGATACAGTATAGTTCAGATTATTTTTTATTTTCAACGACAGCCCACGAAATCATAAAAGGGTAACTTAGATTCAGAAAAAATATTTAGGAGAGAGACAATATAGTTCAGATTATTTTTTATTTTCAACGACAGCCCACTAAATCGTATAAGGCTAACTTAGATTTAGAAAAAATATTTAGGAGAGAGACAATATAGTTCAGATTATTTTTTATTTTCAACGACAGCCCACTAAATCATATAAGTCTAACTTAGATTCAGAAAAAATATTTAGGAGAGAGACAATATAGTTCAGATTATTTTTTATTTTCAACGACAGCCCACTAAATCATATAAGGCTAACTTAATTTTTTTTACACCTTTAGAGATTCAGAAAAAATATTTAGGAGAGAGACAATATAGTTCAGATTATTTTTTATTTTCAACGATAGCCCACTAAATCATATAAGGCTAACTTAGATTCAGAAAAAATATTTAGGAGAGAGACAATATAGTTTAATTTATTTTTTATTTTCAACGACAGCCCACTAAATCATATAAAGCTAACTTAGATTCAGAAAAAATATTTAGGAGAGAGACAATATAGTTCAGATTATTTTTTATTTTCAACGACAGCCCATTAAATCATATAAGGCTAACTTAGATTCAGAAAAAATATTTAGGAGAGAGACAATATAGTTCAGATTATTTTTTATTTTCAACGACAGCCCACTAAATCATATAAGGCTAACTTAGATTCAGAAAAAATATTTAGGAGAGAGACAATATAGTTCAGATTATTTTTTATTTTCAACGACAGCCCACTAAATCATATAAGGCTAAGTTAATTTTTTTTACACCTTTAGAGATTCAGAAAAAATATTTAGGAGAGAGACAATATAGGTCAGATTATTTTTTATTTTCAATGACAGCCAATTAAATCATATAAGGCTAACTTAGATTCAGAAAAAATATTTAGGAGAGAGACAATATAGTTCAGATTATTATTTATTTTCAACGACAGCCCAGTAAATCATATAAGGCTAACTTAATTTTTTTTACACCATTAGAGATTCAGAAAAAATATTTAGGAGAGAGACAATATAGTTCAGATTATTTTTTATTTTCAACGACAGCCCACTAAATCATATAAGGCTAACTTAGATTCAGAAAAAATATTTAGGAGAGAGATAATATAGTTCAGATTATTTTTCATTTTCAACGACAGCCCACTAAATCATATAAGGCTAACTTAGATTGAGAAAAAATATTCAGGAGAGAGACAATATAGTTTAGATTATTTTTTATTTTCAACGACAGCCCACTAAATCATATAAGGCTAACTTAGATTCAGAAAAAATATTTAGGAGAGAGACAATATAGTTCAGATTATTTTTTATTTTCAACGACAGCCCACTAAATCATATAAGGCTAACTTAATTTTTTTTACACCTTTAGGGATTCAGAAAAAATATTTAGGAGAGAGACAATATAGTTCAGATTATTTATTTTCAACGACAGCCCACTAAATCATAGAAGGCTAACTTAGATTCAGAAAAAATATTTAGGAGAGAGACAATATAGTTCAGATTATTTTTTATTTTCAACGACAGCCCATTAAATCATATAATGCTAACTTAATTTTTCTTACACCTTTAGAGATTCAGAAAAAATATTTAGGAGAGAGAGAATATAGTTCAGATTATTTTTTATTTGAAACGACAGCCCACTAAATCATATAAGGCTAACTTAGATTCAGAAAAAATATTTAGGAGAGAGACAATATAGTTCAGATTATTTTTTATTTTCAACGACAGCCCATTAAATCATATAAGGCTAACTTAATTTTTCTTACACCTTTAGAGATTCAGAAAAAATATTTAGGAGAGAGAAAATATAGTTCAGATTATTTTTTATTTTCAACGACAGCCTACTAAATCATATAAGGCTAACTTAGATTCAGAAAAAATATTTAGGAGAGAGACAATATAGTTCAGATTATTTTTTATTTTCAACGACAGCCCATTAAATCATATAAGGCTAACTTAGATTCAGAAAAAATATTTAGGAGAGAGACAATATAGTTCAGATTATTTTTTATTTTCAACGATAGCCCACTAAATTATATAAGGCTAACTTAGATTCAGAAAAAATATTTAGGAGAGAGACAATATAGTTCACATTATTTTTTATTTTCAACGACAGCCCACTAAATCATATAAGGCTAACTTAGATTCAGAAAAAATATTTAGGAGAGAGACAATATAGTTTAGATTATTTTTTATTTTCAACGACAGCCCACTAAATCATATAAGGCTAACTTAGATTCAGAAAAAATATTTAGGAGAGAGACAATATAGTTCATATTATTTTTTATTTTCAACGACAGCCCACTAAATCATATAAGGCTAACTTAGATTAAGAAAAAATATTTAGGAGAGAGACAATATAGTCCAGATTATTTTTTATTTTCAACGACAGCCCACTAAATCATATAAGGCTAACTTAGATTCAGAAAAAATATTTACGAGAGAGGCAATATAGTTCAGATTTTTTTTTATTTTCAACGACAGCCCACGAAATCATATAAGGCTAACTTAGATTCAGAAAAAATATTTAGGAGAGAGACATTATAGTTCAGATTATTTTTTATTTTCAACGACAGCCCACTAAATCATATAAGGCTAACTTAGATTCAGAAAAAATATTTAGGAGAGAGACAATATAGTTCAGATTATTTTTTATTTTCAACGACAGCCCACTAAATCATATAAGGCTAACTTAGATCCTAAAAAATATTTAGGAGAGAGACAATATAGTTCAGATTATTTTTAATTTTCAACGACAGCCCACAAAATCATATAAGGGTAACTTAATTTTTTTTACACCTCTAGAGATTCAGAAAAAATATTTAGGAGAGAGACAATATAGTTCAGATTATTTTTTATTTTCAACGACAGCCCATTAAATCATATAAGGCTAACTTAGATTCAGAAAAAAAATTTAGGAGAGAGACAATATAGTTCAGATTATTTTTTATTTTCAACGACAGACCACTAAATCATATAAGGCTAACTTAGATTCAGAAAAAATATTTAGGAGAGAGACAATATAGTTCAGATTATTTTTTATTTTCAACGACAGCCCATTAAATCATATAAGGCTAACTTAATTTTTCTTACACCTTTAGAGATTCAGAAAAAATATTTAGGAGAGAGACAATATAGTTCAGATTATTTTTTATTTTCAACGACAGCCCACTAAATCATATAAGGCTAACTTAATTTTTTTTACACCTTTAGGGATTCAGAAAAAATATTTAGGAGAGAGACAATATAGTTCAGATTATTTATTTTCAACGACAGCCCACTAAATCATAGAAGGCTAACTTAGATTCAGAAAAAATATTTAGGAGAGAGACAATATAGTTCAGATTATTTTTTATTTTCAACGACAGCCCATTAAATCATATAAGGCTAACTTAATTTTTCTTACACCTTTAGAGATTCAGAAAAAATATTTAGGAGAGAGAGAATATAGTTCAGATTATTTTTTATTTTAAACGACAGCCCACTAAATCATATAAGGCTAACTTAGATTCAGAAAAAATATTTAGGAGAGAGACAATATAGTTCAGATTATTTTTTATTTTCAACGACAGCCCATTAAATCATATAAGGCTAACTTAATTTTTCTTACACCTTTAGAGATTCAGAAAAAAATATTTAGGAGAGAGACAATATAGTTCAGATTATTTTTTATTTTCAACGACAGGCCACTAAATCATATAAGGCTAACTTAGATTCAGAAAAAATATTTAGGAGAGAGACAATACAGTTCAGATTATTTTTCATTTTCAACGACAGCCCATTAAATCATATAAGGCTAACTTAATTTTTCTTACACCTTTAGAGATTCAGAAAAAATATTTAGGAGAGAGACAATATAGTTCAGATTATTTTTTATTTTCAACGACAGCCCACTAAATCATATAAGGCTAACTTAGATTCAGAAAAAACATTTAGGAGAGAGACAATATAGTTCAGATTATTTTTTATTTTCAACGACAGCCCATTAAATCATATAAGGCTAACTTAATTTTTTTTACACCTTTAGAGATTCAGAAAAAATATTTAGGAGAGAGACAATATAGTACAGATTATTTTTTATTTTCAACGACAGCCTACTAAATCATATAAGGCTAACTTAGATTCAGAAAAAATATTTAGGAGAGAGACAATATAGTTCAGATTATTTTTTATTTTCAACGACAGCCCATTAAATCATATAAGGCTAACTTAGATTCAGAAAAAATATTTAGGAGAGAGACAATATAGTTCAGATTATTTTTTATTTTCAACGATAGCCCACTAAATCATATAAGGCTAACTTAGATTCAGAAAAAATATTTAGGAGAGAGACAATATAGTTCAGATTATTTTTTATTTTCAACGACAGCCCACTAAATCATATAAGGCTAACTTAGATTCAGAAAAAATATTTAGGAGAGAGACAATATAGTTCAGATTATTTTTTATTTTCAACGACAGCCCACTAAATCATATAAGGCTAACTTAGATTCAGAAAAAATATTTGGGAGAGAGACAATATAGTTCAGATTATTTTTTATTTTCAACGACAGCCCACTAAATCATATAAGGCTAACTTAGATTCAGAAAAAATATTTAGGAGAGAGACAATATAGTTCAGATTATTTTTTATTTTCAACGACAGCCCACTAAATCATATAAGGCTAACTTAGATTCAGAAAAAATATTTAGGAGAGAGACAATATAGTTCAGATTATTTTTTATTTTCAACGACAGCCCACTAAATCATATAAGGCTAACTTAGATTCAGAAAAAATATTTAGGAGAGAGACAATATAGTTCAGATTAATTTTTATTTTCAACGACAGCCCACTAAATCATATAAGGCTAACTTAGATTCAGAAAAAATATTTAGGAGAGAGACAATATAGTTCAGATTATTTTTTATTTTCAACGACAGCCCACTAAATCATATAAGGCTAAAATAGATTCAGAAAAAATATTTAGGAGAGAGACAATATAGTTCAGATTATTTTTTATTTTCAACGACAGCCCACAAAATCATATAAGGGTAACTTAATTTTTTTTACACCTTTAGAGATTCAGAAAAAATATTTAGGAGAGAGACAATATAGTTCAGATAATTTTTTATTTTCAACGACAGCCCATTAAATCATATAAGGCTAACTTAGATTCAGAAAAAAAATTTAGGAGAGAGACAATATAGTTCAGATTATTTTTTATTTTCAACGACAGCCCACTAAATCATATAAGGCTAACTTAGATTCAGAAAAAATATTTAGGAGAGAGACAATATAGTTCAGATTATTTTTTATTTTCAACGACAGCCCATTAAATCATATAAGGCTAACTTAATTTTTCTTACACCTTTAGAGATTCAGAAAAAATATTTAGGAGAGAGACAATATAGTTCAGATTATTTTTTATTTTCAACGACAGCCCACTAAATCATATAAGGCTAACTTAGATTCAGAAAAAATATTTAGGAGAGAGACAATATAGTTCAGATTATTTTTTATTTTCAACGACAGCCCACTAAATCATATAAGGCTAACTTAGATTCAGAAAAAATATTTAGGAGAGAGACAATATAGTTCAGATTATTTTTTATTTTCAACGACAGCCCACTAAATCATATAAGGCTAACTTAGATTCAGAAAAAATATTTAGGAGAGAGACAATATAGTTCAGATTATTTTTTATTTTGAACGACAGCCCACTAAATCATATAAAGCTAACTTAGATTCAGAAAAAATATTTAGGAGAGAGACAATATAGTTCAGATTATTTTTTATTTTCAACGACAGCCCACTAAATCATATAAGGCTAACTTAATTTTTTACACCTTTAGAGATTCAGAAAAAATATTTAGGAGAGAGACAATATAGTTCAGATTATTTTTTATTTTCAACGACAGCCCACTAAATCATATAAGGCTAACTTAGATTCAGAAAAAATATTTAGGAGAGAGACAATATAGTTCAGATTATTTTCTATTTTGAACGACAGCCCACTAAATCATATAAGGCTAACTTAGATTCAGAAAAAATATTTAGGAGAGAGACAATATAGTTCAGATTATTTTTTATTTTCAACGACAGCCCACTAAATCATATAAGGCTAAGTTAATTTTTTTTACACCTTTAGAGATTCAGAAAAAATATTTAGGAGAGAGACAATATAGTTCAGATTATTTTTTATTTTCAACGACAGCCCATTAAATCATATAAGGCTAACTTAATTTTTCTTACACCTTTAGAGATTCAGAAAAAATATTTAGGAGAGAGACAATATAGTTCAGATTATTTTTTATTTTCAACGACAGCCCATTAAATCATATAAGGCTAACTTAGATTCAGAAAAAATATTTAGGACAGAGACAATATACTGTAGTTCAGATTATTTTTTATTTTCAACGACAGCCCACTAAATCATATAAGGCTAACTTAGATTCAGAAAAAATATTTAGGAGAGAGACAATATAGTTCAGATTATTTTTTATTTTCAACGACAGCCCATTAAATCATATAAGGCTAACTTAATTTTTCTTACACCTTTAGAGATTCAGAAAAAATATTTAGGAGAGAGACAATATAGTTCAGATTATTTTTTATTTTCAACGACAGCCCACTAAATCATATAAGGCTAAGTTAATTTTTTTTACACCTTTAGAGATTCAGAAAAAATATTTAGGAGAGAGACAATATAGTTCAGATTATTTTTTATTTTCAACGACAGCCCACTAAATCATATAAGGCTAAGTTAATTTTTTTTACACGTTTAGAGATTCAGAAAAAATATTTAGGAGAGAGACAATATAGTTCAGATTATTTTTTATTTTCAACGACAGCCTACTAAATCATATATGGCTAACTTAGATTCAGAAAAAATATTTAGGAGAGAGACAATATAGTTCAGATTATTTTTTATTTTCAACGACAGCCCACTAAATCATATAAGGCTAACTTAGATTCAGAAAAAATATTTAGGAGAGAGACAATATAGTTCAGATTATTTTTTATTTTCAACGACAGCCCACTAAATCATATAAGGCTAACTTAATTTTTTTACACCTTTAGAGATTCAGAAAAAATATTTAGGAGAGAGACAATATAGTTCAGATTATTTTTTATTTTCAACGACAGCCCACTAAATCATATAAGGCTAACTTAGATTCAGAAAAAATATTTAGGAGAGAGACAATATAGTTCAGATTATTTTTTATTTTCAACGACAGCCCACTAAATCATATAAGGCTAACTTAGATTCAGAAAAAATATTTAGGAGAGAGACAATATAGTTCAGATTATTTTTTATTTTCAACGATAGCCCACTAAATCATATAAGG
Organism: Coenobita brevimanus; assembly: GCF_032717465.1. Lineage (NCBI taxonomy): Eukaryota > Metazoa > Arthropoda > Malacostraca > Decapoda > Coenobitidae > Coenobita > Coenobita brevimanus. The sequence continues at coordinate 48,512 of NW_027643020.1, read as the reverse complement.
CTAACTTAGATTCAGAAAAAATATTTAGGAGAGAGACAATATAGTTCAGATTATTTTTTATTTTCAACGACAGCCCACTAAATCATATAAGGCTAACTTAGATTCAGAAAAAATATTTAGGAGAGAGACAATATAGTTCAGATTATTTTTTATTTTCAACGACAGCCCACTAAATCATATAAGGCTAACTTAGATTCAGAAAAAATATTTGGGAGAGAGACAATATAGTTCAGATTATTTTTTATTTTCAACGACAGACCACTAAATCATATAAGGCTAACTTAGATTCAGAAAAAATATTTAGGAGAGAGACAATATAGTTCAGATTATTTTTTATTTTCAACGACAGCCCACTAAATCATATAAGGCTAAGTTAATTTTTTTTACACCTTTAGAGATTCAGAAAAAATATTTAGGAGAGAGACAATATAGTTCAGATTATTTTTTATTTTCAATGACAGCCCATTAAATCATATAAGGCTAACTTAGATTCAGAAAAAATATTTAGGAGAGAGACAATATAGTTCAGATTATTTTTTATTTTCAACGACAGCCCACTAAATCATATAAGGCTAACTTAATTTTTTTACACCTTTAGAGATTCAGAAAAAATATTTAGGAGAGAGACAATATAATTCAGATTATTTTTTATTTTCAACGACAGCCCACTAAATCATATAAGGCTAATTTAGATTCAGAAAAAATATTTAGGAGAGAGATAATATAGTTCAGATTATTTTTCATTTTCAACGACAGCCCACTAAATCATATAAGGCTAACTTAGATTCAGAAAAAATATTTAGGAGAGAGACAATATAGTTCAGATTATTTTTTATTTTCAACGACAGCCCACTAAATCATATAAGGCTAACTTAGATTCAGAAAAAATATTTAGGAGAGAGACAATATAGTTCAGATTATTTTTTATTTTCAACGACAGCCCACTAAATCAAATAAGGCTAACTTAATTTTTTTTACACCTTTAGGGATTCAGAAAAAATATTTAGGAGAGAGACAATATAGTTCAGATTATTTTTTATTTTCAACGACAGCCCACTAAATCATATAAGGCTAACTTAGATTCAGAAAAAATATTTAGGAGAGAGACAATATAGTTCAGATTATTTTTTATTTTCAACGAAAGCCCATTAAATCATATAAGGCTAACTTAGATTCAGAAAAAATATTTAGGAGAGAGACAATATAGTTCAGATTATTTTTTATTTTCAACGACAGCCCATTAAATCATATAAGGCTAACTTAGATTCAGAAAAAATATTTAGGAGAGAGACAATATAGTTCAGATTATTTTTTATTTTCAACGACAGCCCACTAAATCATATAAGGCTAACTTAATTTTAGTTTACACCTTTAGAGATTCAGAAAAAATATTTAGGAGAGAGACAATATAGTTCAGATTATTTTTTATTTTCAACGACAGCCCACTAAATCATATAAGGCTAACTTAGATTCAGAAAAAATATTTAGGAGAGAGACAATATATTTCAGATTATTTTTTATTTTCAACGACAGCCCACTAAATCATATAGGGCTAATTTAGATTCAGAAAAAATATTTAGGAGAGAGACAATATAGTTCAGATTATTTTTTATTTTCAACGACAGCCCACTAAATCATATAAGGCTAACTTAATTTTTCTTACACCTTTAGAGATTCAGAAAAAATATTTAGGAGAGAGACAATATAGTTCAGATTATTTTTTATTTTCAACGACAGCCCACTAAATCATATAAGGCTAACTTAGATTCAGAAAAATATTTAGGAGAGAGACAATATAGTTCAGATTATTTTTTATTTTCAACGACAGCCCACTAAATCATATAAGGCTAACTTAATTTTTTTTACACCTTTAGGGATTCAGAAAAAATATTTAGGAGAGAGACAATATAGTTCAGATTATTTTTTATTTTCAACGACAGCCCACTAAATCATATAAGGCTAACTTAGATTCAGAAAAAATATTTAGGAGAGAGACAATATAGTTCAGATTATTTTTTATTTTCAACGACAGCCCATTAAATCATATAAGGCTAACTTAATTTTTCTTACACCTTTAGAGATTCAGAAAAAATATTTAGGAGAGAGACAATATAGTTGAGATTATTTTTTATTTTAAACGACAGCCCACTAAATCATATAAGGCTAACTTAGATTCAGAAAAAATATTTAGGAGAGAGACAATATAGTTCAGATTATTTTTTATTTTCAACGACAGCCCACTAAATCATATAAGGCTAACTTAATTTTTCTTAAACCTTTAGAGATTCAGAAAAAATATTTAGGAGAGAGACAATATAGTTCAGATTATTTTCTATTTTCAACGACAGCCCACTAAATCATATAAGGCTAACTTAGATTCAGAAAAAATATTTAGGAGAGAGACAATATAGTTCAGATTATTTTTTATTTTCAACGACAGCCCACTAAATCATATAAGGCTAACTTAGATTCAGAAAAAATATTTAGGAGAGAGACAATATAGTTCAGATTATTTTTTATTTTCAACGACAGCCCATTAAATCATATAAGGCTAACTTAATTTTTCTTACACCTTTAGAGATTCAGAAAAAATATTTAGGAGAGAGACAATATAGTTCAGATTATTTTTTATTTTCAACGACAGCCCATTAAATCATATAAGGCTAACTTAGATTCAGAAAAAAAATTTAGGAGAGAGACAATATAGTTCAGATTATTTTTTATTTTCAACGACAGCCCATTGAATCATATAAGGGTAACTTAATTTTTCTTACACCTTTAGAGATTCAGAAAAAATATTTAGGAGAGAGGCAATATAGTTCAGATTATTTTTTATTTTCAACGACAGCCCACTAAATCATATAAGGCTAACTTAGATTCAGAAAAAATATTTAGGAGAGAGACAATATAGTTCAGATTATTTTTTATTTTCAACGACAGCCCACTAAATCATATAAGGCTAAGTTAATTTTTTTTACACGTTTAGAGATTCAGAAAAAATATTTAGGAGAGAGACAATATAGTTCAGATTATTTTTTATTTTCAACGACAGCCTACTAAATCATATAAGGCTAACTTAGATTCAGAAAAAATATTTAGGAGAGAGACAATATAGTTCAGATTATTTTTTATTTTCAACGACAGCCCATTAAATCATATAAGGCTAACTTAGATTCAGAAAAAATATTTAGGAGAGAGACAATATAGTTCAGATTATTTTTTATTTTCAACGATAGCCCACTAAATCATATAAGGCTAACTTAGATTCAGAAAAAATATTTAGGAGAGAGACAATATATTTCAGATTATTTTTTATTTTCAACGACAGCCCACTAAATCATATAAGGCTAACTTAGATTCAGAAAAAATATTTAGGAGAGAGACAATATAGTTCAGATTATTTTTTATTTTCAACGACAGCCCACTAAATCATATAAGGCTAACTTAGATTCAGAAAAAATATTTGGGAGAGAGACAATATAGTTCAGATTATTTTTTATTTTCAACGACAGCCCACTAAATCATATAAGGCTAACTTAGATTCAGAAAAAATATTTAGGAGAGAGACAATATAGTTCAGATTATTTTTTATTTTCAACGACAGCCCACTAAATCATATAAGGCTAACTTAGATTCAGAAAAAATATTTAGGAGAGAGACAATATAGTTCAGATTATTTTTTATTTTCAACGACAGCCCACGAAATCATATAAGGCTAACTTAGATTCAGAAAAAATATTTAGGAGAGAGACATTATAGTTCAGATTATTTTTTATTTTCAACGACAGCCCACTAAATCATATAAGGCTAACTTAGATTCAGAAAAAATATTTAGGAGAGAGACAATATAGTTCAGATTATTTTTTATTTTCAACGACAGCCCACTAAATCATATAAGGCTAACTTAGATTCAGAAAAAATATTTAGGAGAGAGACAATATAGTTCAGATTATTTTTTATTTTCAACGACAGCCCACAAAATCATATAAGGGTAACTTAATTTTTTTTACACCTTTAGAGATTCAGAAAAAATATTTAGGAGAGAGACAATATAGTTCAGATAATTTTTTATTTTCAACGACAGCCCACTAAATCATATAAGGCTAACTTAGATTCAGAAAAAATATTTAGGAGAGAGACAATATAGTTTAGATTATTTTTTATTTTCAACGACAGCCCACTAAATCATATAAGGCTAACTTAGATTCAGAAAAAATATTTAGGAGAGAGACAATATAGTTCAGATTATTTTTTATTTTCAACGACAGCCCACTAAATCATATAAGGCTAACTTAGATTCAGAAAAAATATTTAGGAGAGAGACAATATAGTTCAGATTATTTTTTATTTTCAACGACAGCCCACTAAATCATATAAGGCTAACTTAGATTCAGAAAAAATATTTAGGAGAGAGACAATATAGTTCAGATTATTTTTTATTTTCAACGACAGCCCACTAAATCATATAAGGCTAAGTTAATTTTTTTTACACCTTTAGAGATTCAGAAAAAATATTTAGGAGAGAGACAATATAGTTCAGATTATTTTTTATTTTCAACGACAGCCCACTAAATCATATAAGGCTAACTTAGATTCAGAAAAAATATTTAGGAGAGAGACAATATAGTTCAGATTATTTTTTATTTTCAACGACAGCCCATTAAATCATATAAGGCTAACTTAATTTTTTTTACACCTTTAGAGATTCAGAAAAAATATTTAGGAGAGAGACAATATAGTTCAGATTATTTTTTATTTTCAACGACAGCCCACTAAATCATATAAGGCTAACTTAGATTCAGAAAAAATATTTAGGAGAGAGACAATATAGTTCAGATTATTTTCATTTTCAACGACAGCCCACTAAATCATATAAGGCTAACTTAGATTCAGAAAAAATATTTAGGAGAGAGACAATATAGTTCAGATTATTTTTTATTTTCAACGACAGCCCACTAAATCATATAAGGCTAACTTAGATTCAGAAAAAATATTTAGGAGAGAGACAATATAGTTCAGATTATTTTTTATTTTCAACGACAGCCCACTAAATCATATAAGGCTAACTTAATTTTTTTTATACCTTTAGGGATTCAGAAAAAATATTTAGGAGAGAGACAATATAGTTCAGATTATTTTTTATTTTCAACGACAGCCCACTAAATCATATAAGGCTAACTTAGATTCAGAAAAAATATTTAGGAGAGAGACAATATAGTTCAGATTATTTTTTATTTTCAACGACAGCCCACTAAATCATATAAGGCTAACTTAGATTCAGAAAAAATATTTAGGAGAGAGACAATATAGTTCAGATTATTTTTTATTTTCAACGACAGCCCACTAAATCATATAAGGCTAACTTAGATTCAGAAAAAATATTTAGGAGAGAGACAATATAGTTCAGATTATTTTTTATTTTCAACGACAGCCCACTAAATCATATAAGGCTAACTTAATTTTTTACACCTTTAGAGATTCAGAAAAAATATTTAGGAGAGAGACAATATAGTTCAGATTATTTTTTATTTTCAACGACAGCCCACTAAATCATATAAGGCTAACTTAGATTCAGAAAAAATATTTAGGAGAGAGACAATATAGTTCAGATTATTTTTTATTTTCAACGACAGCCCACTAAATCATATAAGGCTAACTTAGATTCAGAAAAAATATTTAGGAGAGAGACAATATAGTTCAGATTATTTTTTATTTTCAACGACAGCCCACTAAATCATATAAGGCTAACTTAATTTTTTTTACACCTTTAGAGATTCAGAAAAAAATATTTAGGAGAGAGACAATATAGTTCAGATTATTTTTTATTTTCAACGACAGCCCACTAAATCATATAAGGCTAACTTAGATTCAGAAAAAATATTTAGGAGAGAGACAATATAGTTCAGATTATTTTTTATTTTCAACGACAGCCCACTAAATCATATAAGGCTAACTTAATTTTTTTTACACCTTTAGAGATTCAGAAAAAATATTTAGGAGAGAGACAATATAGTTCAGATTATTTTTTATTTTCAACGACAGCCCACTAAATCATATAAGGCTAACTTAGATTCAGAAAAAATATTTAGGAGAGAGACAATATAGTTCAGATTATTTTTTATTTTCAACGACAGCCCACTAAATCATATAAGGCTAACTTAATTTTTCTTACACCTTTAGAGATTCAGAAAAAATATTTAGCAGAGAGAGAATATAGTTCAGATTATTTTTTATTTTAAACGACAGCCCACTAAATCATATAAGGCTAACTTAGATTCAGAAAAAATATTTAGGAGAGAGACAATATAGTTCAGATTATTTTTTATTTTACACGACAGCCCATTAAATCATATAAGGCTAACTTAATTTTTCTTACACCTTTAGAGATTCAGAAAAAATATTTAGGAGAGAGAAAATATAGTTCAGATTATTTTCTATTTTCAACGACACCCCATTAAATCAAATAAGGCTAACTTAGATGCAGAAAAAATATTTAGGAGAGAGACAATATAGTTCAGATTATTTTTTATTTTCAACGACAGCCCACTAAATCATATAAGGCTAACTTAGATTCAGAAAAAATATTTAGGAGAGAGACAATATAGTTCAGATTATTTTTTATTTTCAACGACAGCCCACTAAATCATATAAGGCTAACTTAATTTTTTTTACACCTTTAGAGATTCAGAAAAAATATTTAGGAGAGAGACAATATAGTTCAGATTATTTTTTATTTTCAACGACAGCCCACTAAATCATATAAGGCTAACTTAGATTCAGAAAAAATATTTAGGAGAGAGACAATATAGTTCAGATTATTTTTTATTTTCAACGACAGCCCACTAAATCATATAAGGCTAAGTTAATTTTTTTTACACCTTTAGAGATTCAGAAAAAATATTTAGGAGAGAGACAATATAGTTCAGATTATTTTTTATTTTCAACGACAGCCCACTAAATCATATAAGGCTAACTTTGATTCAGAAAAAATATTTAGGAGAGAGACAATATAGTTCAGATTATTTTTTATTTTCAACGACAGCCCACTAAATCATATAAGGCTAACTTAGATTCAGAAAAAATATTTAGGAGAGAGACAATATAGTTCAGATTATTTTTTATTTTCAACGATAGCCCACTAAATCATATAAGGCTAACTTAGATTCAGAAAAAATATTTAGGAGAGAGACAATATAGTTCAGATTATTTTTTATTTTCAACGACAGCCCACTAAATCATATAAGGCTAACTTAGATTCAGAAAAAATATTTAGGAGAGAGACAATATAGTTCAGATTATTTTTTATTTTCAACGACAGCCCACTAAATCATATAAGGCTAACTTAGATTCAGAAAAAATATTTAGGAGAGAGACAATATAGTTCAGATTATTTTTTATTTTCAACGACAGCCCACTAAATCATATAAGGCTAACTTAGATTCAGAAAAAATATTTAGGAGAGAGACAATATAGTTCAGATTATTTTTTATTTTCAACGACAGCCCACTAAATCATATAAGGCTAACTTAGATTCAGAAAAAATATTTAGGAGAGAGACAATATAGTTCAGATTATTTTTTATTTTCAACGACAGCCCACTAAATCATATAAGGCTAACTTAGATTCAGAAAAAATATTTTGGAGAGAGACAATATAGTTCAGATTATTTTTTATTTTCAACGACAGCCCACTAAATCATATAAGGCTAACTTAGATTCAGAAAAAATATTTAGGAGAGAGACAATATACTTCAGATTTTTTTTATTTTCAACGACAGCCCACTAAATCATATAAGGTTAACTTAATTTTCTTACACCTTACAGATTCAGAAAAATATTTAGGAGAGAGACAATATACTTCAGATTTTTTTTATTTTCAACGACAGCCCACTAAATCATATAAGGCTAACTTAGATTCAGAAAAAATATTTAGGAGAGAGACAATATATTTCAGATTATTTTTTTATTTTCAACTACAGCCCACTAAATCATATAAGGCTAACTTAGATTCAGAAAAAATATTTAGGAGAGAGACAATATAGTTCAGATTATTTTTTATTTTCAACGACAGCCCACTAAATCATATAAGGCTAACTTAATTTTTTTTACACCTTTAGAGATTCAGAAAAAATATTTAGGAGAGAGACAATATAGTTCAGATTATTTTTTATTTTCAACGACAGCCCACTAAATCATATAAGGCTAACTTAGATTCAGAAAAAATATTTAGGAGAGAGACAATATAGTTCAGATTATTTTTTATTTTCAACGACAGCCCACTAAATCATATAAGGCTAACTTAATTTTTTTTACACCTTTAGAGATTCAGAAAAAATATTTAGGAGAGAGACAATATAGTTCAGATTATTTTTTATTTTCAACGACAGCCAACTAAATCATATAAGGCTAACTTAGATTCAGAAAAAATATTTAGGAGAGAGACAATATAGTTCAGATTATTTTTTATTTTCAACGACAGCCCACTAAATCATATAAGGCTAACTTAATTTTTCTTACACCTTTAGAGATTCAGAAAAAATATTTAGGAGAGAGACAATATAGTTCAGATTATTTTTTATTTTCAACGACAGCCCACTAAATCATATAAGGCTAACTTAGATTCAGAAAAAATATTTAGGAGAGAGACAATATAGTTCAGATTATTTTTTATTTTCAACGACAGCCCACTAAATCATATAAGGCTAACTTAATTTTTTTTACACCTTTAGAGATTCAGAAAAAATATTTAGGAGAGAGACAATATAGTTCAGATTATTTTTTATTTTCAACGACAGCCCACTAAATCATATAAGGCTAACTTAGATTCAGAAAAAATATTTAGGAGAGAGACAATATAGTTCAGATTATTTTTTATTTTCAACGACAGCCCACTAAATCATATAAGGCTAACTTAGATTCAGAAAAAATATTTAGGAGAGAGACAATATAGTTCAGATTATTTTTTATTTTCAACGACAGCCCACTAAATCATATAAGGCTAACTTAGATTCAGAAAAAATATTTGGGAGAGAGACAATATAGTTCAGATTATTTTTTATTTTCAACGACAGCCCACTAAATCATATAAGGCTAACTTAGATTCAGAAAAAATATTTAGGAGAGAGACAATATAGTTCAGATTATTTTTTATTTTCAACGACAGCCCACTAAATCATATAAGGCTAACTTAGATTCAGAAAAAATATTTAGGAGAGAGACAATATAGTTCAGATTATTTTTTATTTTCAACGACAGCCCACTAAATCATATAAGGCTAACTTAGATTCAGAAAAAATATTTAGGAGAGAGACAATATAGTTCAGATTATTTTTTATTTTCAACGACAGCCCACTAAATCATATAAGGCTAACTTAGATTCAGAAAAAATATTTAGGAGAGAGACAATATAGTTCAGATTATTTTTTATTTTCAACGACAGCCCACTAAATCATATAAGGCTAACTTAGATTCAGAAAAAATATTTAGGAGAGAGACATTATAGTTCAGATTATTTTTTAATTTCAACGACAGCCCACTAAATCATATAAGGCTAACTTAATTTTTTTTACACCTTTAGAGATTCAGAAAAAATATTTAGGAGAGAGACAATATAGTTCAGATTATTTTTTATTTTCAACGACAGCCCACTAAATCATATAAGGCTAACTTAGATTCAGAAAATATTTAGGAGAGAGACAATATATTTCAGATTATTTTTTATTTTCAACGACAGCCCACTAAATCATATAAGGCTAACTTAGATTCAGAAAAAATATTTAGGAGAGAGACAATATAGTTCAGATTATTTTTTATTTTCAACGACAGCCCACTAAATCATATAAGGCTAACTTAGATTCAGAAAAAATATTTAGGAGAGAGACAATATAGTTCAGATTATTTTTTATTTTCAACGACAGCCCACTAAATCATATAAGGCTAAGTTAATTTTTTTTACACCTTTAGAGATTCAGAAAAAATATTTAGGAGAGAGACAATATAGTTCAGATTATTTTTTATTTTCAACGACAGCCCACTAAATCATATAAGGCTAACTTAGATTCAGAAAAAATATTTAGGAGAGAGACAATATAGTTCAGATTTTTTTTATTTTCAACGACAGCCCACTAAATCATATAAGGCTAACTTAATTTTTTTACACCTTTAGAGATTCAGAAAAAATATTTAGGAGAGAGACAATATAGTTCAGATTATTTTTTATTTTCAACGACAGCCCACTAAATCATATAAGGCTAACTTAGATTCAGAAAAAATATTTAGGAGAGAGACAATATAGTTCAGATTATTTTTTATTTTCAACGACAGCCCACTAAATCATATAAGGCTAACTTAGATTCAGAAAAAATATTTAGGAGAGAGACAATATAGTTCAGATTAATTTTTATTTTCAACGACAGCCCACTAAATCATATAAGGCTAACTTAGATTCAGAAAAAATATTTAGGAGAGAGACAATATAGTTCAGATTATTTTTTATTTTCAACGACAGCCCACTAAATCATATAAGGCTAACTTAATTTTTTTTACACCTTTAGGGATTCAGAAAAAATATTTAGGAGAGAGACAATATAGTTCAGATTATTTTTTATTTTCAACGACAGCCCACTAAATCATATAAGGCTAACTTAGATTCAGAAAAAATATTTTGGAGAGAGACAATATAGTTCAGATTATTTTTTATTTTCAACGACAGCCCACTAAATCATATAAGGCTAACTTAGATTCAGAAAAAATATTTAGGAGAGAGACAATATAGTTTAGATTATTTTTTATTTTTAACGACAGCCAAATAAATCATATAAGGCTAAGTTAATTTTTTTTTACACCTTTAGAGATTCAGAAAAAATATTTGGGAGAGAGACAATATAGTTCAGATTATTTTTTATTTTCAACGACAGCCCACTAAATCATATAAGGCTAACTTAGATTCAGAAAAAATATTTGGGAGAGAGACAATATAGTTCAGATTATTTTTTATTTTCAACGACAGCCAACTAAATCATATAAGGCTAAGTTAATTTTTTTTTAAATCTTTAGAGATTCAGAAAAAATATTTAGGAGAGAAACAATATAGTTCAGATTATTTTTTTATTTTTAACGACAGCCCACTAAATCATATAAGGCTAAGTTAATTTTTTTACACCTTTAGAGATTCAGAAAAAATATTTAGGAGAGAGACAATATAGTTCAGATTATTTTTTATTTTCAACGACAGCCCACTAAATCATATAAGGCTAACTTAGATTCAGAAAAAATATTTAGGAGAGAGACAATATAGTTCAGATTATTTTTTATTTTCAACGACAGCCCACTAAATCATATAAGGCTAACTTAATTTTTTTTATACCTTTAGGGATTCAGAAAAAATATTTAGGAGAGAGACAATATAGTTCAGATTATTTTTTATTTTCAACGACAGCCCACTAAATCATATAAGGCTAACTTAGATTCAGAAAAAATATTTAGGAGAGAGACAATATAGTTCAGATTATTTTTTATTTTCAACGACAGCCCATTAAATCATATAAGGCTAACTTAATTTTTCTTACACCTTTAGAGATTCAGAAAAAATATTTAGGAGAGAGACAATATAGTTCAGATTATTTTTTATTTTCAACGACAGCCCACTAAATCATATAAGGCTAACTTAGATTCAGAAAAAATATTTAGGAGAGAGACAATATAGTTCAGATTATTTTTTATTTTCAACGACAGCCCATTAAATCATATAAGGCTAACTTAATTTTTCTTACACCTTTAGAGATTCAGAAAAAATATTTAGGAGAGAGACAATATAGTTCAGATTATTTTTTATTTTCAACGACAGCCCACTAAATCATATAAGGCTAACTTAGATTCAGAAAAAATATTTAGGAGAGAGACAATATAGTTCAGATTATTTTTTATTTTCAACGACAGCCCACTAAATCATATAAAGCTAACTTAGATTCAGAAAAAATATTTAGGAGAGAGACAATATAGTTCAGATTATTTTTTATTTTCAACGACAGCCCATTAAATCATATAAGGCTAACTTAATTTTTCTTACACCTTTAGAGATTCAGAAAAAATATTTAGGAGAGAGACAATATAGTTCAGATTATTTTTTATTTTCAACGACAGCCCACTAAATCATATAAGGCTAACTTAGATTCAGAAAAAATATTTAGGAGAGAGACAATATAGTTCAGATTATTTTTTATTTTCAACGACAGCCCATTAAATCATATAAGGCTAAGTTAATTTTTTTTACACCTTTAGAGATTCAGAAAAAATATTTAGGAGAGAGACAATATAGTTCAGATTATTTTTTATTTTCAACGACAGCCCACTAAATCATATAAGGCTAACTTTGATTCAGAAAAAATATTTAGGAGAGAGACAATAGAGTTCAGATTATTTTTTATTTTCAACGACAGCCCACTAAATCATATAAGGCTAACTTAGATTCAGAAAAAATATTTAGGAGAGAGACAATATAGTTCAGATTATTTTTTATTTTCAACGACAGCCCACTAAATCATATAAGGCTAACTTAGATTCAGAAAAAATATTTAGGAGAGAGACAATATAGTTCAGATTATTTTTTATTTTCAACGACAGCCCACTAAATCATATAAGGCTAACTTAGATTCAGAAAAAATATTTAGGAGAGAGACAATATAGTTCAGATTATTTTTATTTTCAACGACAGCCCACTAAATCATATAAGGCTAACTTAGATTCAGAAAAAATATTTAGGAGAGAGACAATATAGTTCAGATTATTTTTTATTTTCAACGACAGCCCACTAAATCATATAAGGCTAACTTAGATTCAGAAAAAATATTTAGGAGAGAGACAATATAGTTCAGATTATTTTTTATTTTCAACGACAGCCCACTAAATCATATAAGGCTAACTTAATTTTTTTTACACCTTTAGAGATTCAGAAAAAATATTTAGGAGAGAGACAATATAGTTCAGATTATTTTTTATTTTCAACGACAGCCCACTAAATCATATAAGGCTAACTTAGATTCAGAAAAAATATTTAGGAGAGAGACAATATAGTTCAGATTATTTTTTATTTTCAACGACAGCCCACTAAATCATATAAGGCTAACTTAGATTCAGAAAAAATATTTAGGAGAGAGACAATATAGTTCAGATTATTTTTTATTTTCAACGACAGCCCATTAAATCATATAAGGCTAACTTAATTTTTCTTACACCTTTAGAGATTCAGAAAAAATATTTAGGAGAGAGACAATATAGTTCAGATTATTTTTTATTTTCAACGACAGCCCACTAAATCATATAAGGCTAACTTAGATTCAGAAAAAATATTTAGGAGAGAGACAATATAGTTCAGATTATTTTTTATTTTCAACGACAGCCCACTAAATCATATAAGGCTAACTTAATTTTTTTTACACCTTTAGGGATTCAGAAAAAATATTTAGGAGAGAGACAATATAGTTCAGATTATTTTTTATTTTCAACGACAGCCCACTAAATCATATAAGGCTAACTTAGATTCAGAAAAAATATTTAGGAGAGAGACAATATAGTTCAGATTATTTTTTATTTTCAACGACAGCCCATTAAATCATATAAGGCTAACTTAATTTTTCTTACACCTTTAGAGATTCAGAAAAATATTTAGGAGAGAGACAATATAGTTCAGATTATTTTTTATTTTCAACGACAGCCCACTAAATCATATAAGGCTAACTTAGATTCAGAAAAAATATTTAGGAGAGACAATATAGTTCAGATTATTTTTTATTTTTAACGACAGTCCATTAAATCATATAAGGCTAAGTTAATTTTTTTTTTTACACCTTTAGAGATTCAGAAAAAATATTTAGGAGAGAGACAATATAGTTCAGATTATTTTTTATTTTCAACGACAGCCCACTAAATCATATAAGGCTAACTTAGATTCAGAAAAAATATTTAGGAGAGAGACAATATAGTTCAGATTATTTTTTATTTTCAACGACAGCCCACTAAATCATATAAGGCTAACTTAGATTCAGAAAAAATATTTAGGAGAGAGACAATATAGTTCAGATTATTTTTTATTTTCAACGACAGCCCATTAAATCATATAAGGCTAACTTAATTTTTTTTACACCTTTAGAGATTCAGAAAAAATATTTAGGAGAGAGACAATATAGTTCAGATTATTTTTTATTTTCAACGACAGCCCACTAAATCATATAAGGCTAACTTAGATTCAGAAAAAATATTTAGGAGAGAGACAATATAGTTCAGATTATTTTTTATTTTCAACGACAGCCCACTAAATCATATAAGGCTAACTTAATTTTTTTTACACCTTTAGAGATTCAGAAAAAATATTTAGGAGAGAGACAATATAGTTCAGATTATTTTTTATTTTCAACGACAGCCCACTAAATCATATAAGGCTAAGTTAATTTTTTTTTACACCTTTAGAGATTCAGAAAAAATATTTAGGAGAGAGACAATATAGTTCAGATTATTTTTTATTTTCAACGACAGCCCACTAAATCATATAAGGCTAACTTAGATTCAGAAAAAATATTTAGGAGAGAGACAATATAGTTCAGATTATTTTTTATTTTCAACGACAGCCCACTAAATCATATAAGGCTAACTTAGATTCAGAAAAAATATTTAGGAGAGAGACAATATAGTTCAGATTATTTTTTATTTTCAACGACAGCCCACTAAATCATATAAGGCTAACTTAGATTCAGAAAAAATATTTAGGAGAGAGACAATATAGTTCAGATTATTTTTTATTTTCAACGACAGCCCACTAAATCATATAAGGCTAACTTAGATTCAGAAAAAATATTTAGGAGAGAGACAATATAGTTCAGATTATTTTTTATTTTCAACGACAGCCCACTAAATCATATAAGGCTAACTTAGATTCAGAAAAAATATTTGGGAGAGAGACAATATAGTTCAGATTATTTTTTATTTTCAACGACAGCCCACTAAATCATATAAGGCTAACTTAGATTCAGAAAAAATATTTTGGAGAGAGACAATATAGTTCAGATTATTTTTTATTTTCAACGACAGCCCACTAAATCATATAAGGCTAATATTTAGGAGAGAGACAATATAGTTCAGATTATTTTTTATTTTCAACGACAGCCCACTAAATCATATAAGGCTAACTTAGATTCAGAAAAAATATTTTGGAGAGAGACAATATAGTTCAGATTATTTTTTATTTTCAACGACAGCCCACTAAATCATATAAGGCTAACTTAATTTTTTTACACCTTTAGAGATTCAGAAAAAATATTTAGGAGAGAGACAATATAGTTCAGATTATTTTTTATTTTCAACGACAGCCCACTAAATCATATAAGGCTAACTTAGATTCAGAAAAAATATTTAGGAGAGAGACAATATAGTTCAGATTATTTTTTATTTTCAACGACAGCCCACTAAATCATATAAGGCTAACTTAATTTTTTTTTACACCTTTAGAGATTCAGAAAAAATATTTAGGAGAGAGACAATATAGTTCAGATTATTTTTTATTTTCAACGACAGCCCACTAAATCATATAAGGCTAACTTAGATTCAGAAAAAATATTTAGGAGAGAGACAATATAGTTCAGATTATTTTTTATTTTCAACGACAGCCCACTAAATCATATAAGGCTAACTTAATTTTTTTTTACACCTTTAGAGATTCAGAAAAAATATTTAGGAGAGAGACAATATAGTTCAGATTATTTTTTATTTTCAACGACAGCCCACTAAATCATATAAGGCTAACTTAGATTCAGAAAAAATATTTAGGAGAGAGACAATATAGTTCAGATTATTTTTTATTTTCAACGACAGCCCACTAAATCATATAAGGCTAACTTAGATTCAGAAAAAATATTTAGGAGAGAGACAATATAGTTCAGATTATTTTTTATTTTCAACGACAGCCCACTAAATCATATAAGGCTAAGTTAATTTTATAAACACCTTTAGAGATTCAGAAAAAATATTTAGGAGAGAGACAATATAGTTCAGATTATTTTTTATTTTCAACGACAGCCCACTAAATCATATAAGGCTAACTTAGATTCAGAAAAAATATTTAGGAGAGAGACAATATAGTTCAGATT
This sequence comes from Coenobita brevimanus, assembly GCF_032717465.1. NCBI lineage: Eukaryota > Metazoa > Arthropoda > Malacostraca > Decapoda > Coenobitidae > Coenobita > Coenobita brevimanus. The sequence goes on along the minus strand of NW_027643020.1, from coordinate 32,377 downwards.
ATTTTTTATTTTCAACGACAGCCCACTAAATCATATAAGGCTAACTTAGATTCAGAAAAAATATTTAGGAGAGAGACAATATAGTTCAGATTATTTTTTATTTTCAACGACAGCCCACTAAATCATATAAGGCTAACTTAGATTCAGAAAAAATATTTAGGAGAGAGACAATATAGTTCAGATTATTTTTTATTTTCAACGACAGCCCACTAAATCATATAAGGCTAACTTAGATTCAGAAAAAATATTTAGGAGAGAGACAATATAGTTCAGATTATTTTTTATTTTCAACGACAGCCCACTAAATCATATAAGGCTAACTTAGATTCAGAAAAAATATTTAGGAGAGAGACAATATAGTTCAGATTATTTTTTATTTTCAACGACAGCCCACTAAATCATATAAGGCTAACTTAGATTCAGAAAAAATATTTAGGAGAGAGACAATATAGTTCAGATTATTTTTTATTTTCAACGACAGCCCACTAAATCATATAAGGCTAACTTAGATTCAGAAAAAATATTTAGGAGAGAGACAATATAGTTCAGATTATTTTTTATTTTCAACGACAGCCCACTAAATCATATAAGGCTAACTTAATTTTTTTTACACCTTTAGAGATTCAGAAAAAATATTTAGGAGAGAGACAATATAGTTCAGATTATTTTTTATTTTCAACGACAGCCCACTAAATCATATAAGGCTAACTTAGATTCAGAAAAAATATTTAGGAGAGAGACAATATAGTTCAGATTATTTTTTATTTTCAACGACAGCCCACTAAATCATATAAGGCTAACTTAGATTCAGAAAAAATATTTAGGAGAGAGACAATATAGTTCAGATTATTTTTTATTTTCAACGACAGCCCACTAAATCATATAAGGCTAACTTAGATTCAGAAAAAATATTTAGGAGAGAGACAATATAGTTCAGATTATTTTTTATTTTCAACGACAGCCCACTAAATCATATAAGGCTAACTTAGATTCAGAAAAAATATTTAGGAGAGAGACAATATAGTTCAGATTATTTTTTATTTTCAACGACAGCCCACTAAATCATATAAGGCTAAGTTAATTTTTTTTACACCTTTAGAGATTCAGAAAAAATATTTAGGAGAGAGACAATATAGTTCAGATTATTTTTTATTTTCAACGACAGCCCACTAAATCATATAAGGCTAACTTAGATTCAGAAAATATTTAGGAGAGAGACAATATATTTCAGATTATTTTTTATTTTCAACGACAGCCCACTAAATCATATAAGGCTAACTTAGATTCAGAAAAAATATTTAGGAGAGAGACAATATAGTTCAGATTATTTTTTATTTTCAACGACAGCCCACTAAATCATATAAGGCTAACTTAATTTTTTTTACACCTTTAGAGATTCAGAAAAAATATTTAGGAGAGAGACAATATAGTTCAGATTATTTTTTATTTTCAACGACAGCCCACTAAATCATATAAGGCTAACTTAGATTCAGAAAAAATATTTAGGAGAGAGACAATATAGTTCAGATTATTTTTTATTTTCAACGACAGCCCACTAAATCATATAAGGCTAAGTTAATTTTTTTTACACCTTTAGAGATTCAGAAAAAATATTTAGGAGAGAGACAATATAGTTCAGATTATTTTTTATTTTCAACGACAGCCCACTAAATCATATAAGGCTAACTTAGATTCAGAAAAAATATTTAGGAGAGAGACAATATAGTTCAGATTATTTTTTATTTTCAACGACAGCCCACTAAATCATATAAGGCTAACTTAGATTCAGAAAAAATATTTAGGAGAGAGACAATATAGTTCAGATTATTTTTTATTTTCAACGACAGCCCACTAAATCATATAAGGCTAACTTAGATTCAGAAAAAATATTTAGGAGAGAGACAATATAGTTCAGATTATTTTTTATTTTCAACGACAGCCCACTAAATCATATAAGGCTAACTTAGATTCAGAAAAAATATTTAGGAGAGAGACAATATAGTTCAGATTATTTTTTATTTTCAACGACAGCCCACTAAATCATATAAGGCTAACTTAGATTCAGAAAAAATATTTAGGAGAGAGACAATATAGTTCAGATTATTTTTTATTTTCAACGACAGCCCACTAAATCATATAAGGCTAACTTAGATTCAGAAAAAATATTTAGGAGAGAGACAATATAGTTCAGATTATTTTTTATTTTCAACGACAGCCCACTAAATCATATAAGGCTAACTTAGATTCAGAAAAAATATTTAGGAGAGAGACAATATAGTTCAGATTATTTTTTATTTTCAACGACAGCCCACTAAATCATATAAGGCTAACTTAGATTCAGAAAAAATATTTAGGAGAGAGACAATATAGTTCAGATTATTTTTTATTTTCAACGACAGCCCACTAAATCATATAAGGCTAACTTAGATTCAGAAAAAATATTTAGGAGAGAGACAATATAGTTCAGATTATTTTTTATTTTCAACGACAGCCCACTAAATCATATAAGGCTAACTTAATTTTTTTACACCTTTAGAGATTCAGAAAAAATATTTAGGAGAGAGACAATATAGTTCAGATTATTTTTTATTTTCAACGACAGCCCACTAAATCATATAAGGCTAACTTAGATTCAGAAAAAATATTTAGGAGAGAGACAATATAGTTCAGATTATTTTTTATTTTCAACGACAGCCCACTAAATCATATAAGGCTAACTTAGATTCAGAAAAAATATTTAGGAGAGAGACAATATAGTTCAGATTATTTTTTATTTTCAACGACAGCCCACTAAATCATATAAGGCTAACTTAGATTCAGAAAAAATATTTAGGAGAGAGACAATATAGTTCAGATTATTTTTTATTTTCAACGACAGCCCACTAAATCATATAAGGCTAACTTAGATTCAGAAAAAATATTTAGGAGAGAGACAATATAGTTCAGATTATTTTTTATTTTCAACGACAGCCCACTAAATCATATAAGGCTAACTTAGATTCAGAAAAAATATTTAGGAGAGAGACAATATAGTTCAGATTATTTTTTATTTTCAACGACAGCCCACTAAATCATATAAGGCTAACTTAGATTCAGAAAAAATATTTAGGAGAGAGACAATATAGTTCAGATTATTTTTTATTTTCAACGACAGCCCACTAAATCATATAAGGCTAACTTAGATTCAGAAAAAATATTTAGGAGAGAGACAATATAGTTCAGATTATTTTTTATTTTCAACGACAGCCCACTAAATCATATAAGGCTAACTTAGATTCAGAAAAAATATTTGGGAGAGAGACAATATAGTTCAGATTATTTTTTATTTTCAACGACAGCCCACTAAATCATATAAGGCTAACTTAGATTCAGAAAAAATATTTTGGAGAGAGACAATATAGTTCAGATTATTTTTTTATTTTCAACGACAGCCCACTAAATCATATAAGGCTAACTTAGATTCAGAAAAAATATTTAGGAGAGAGACAATATAGTTCAGATTATTTTTTATTTTCAACGACAGCCCACTAAATCATATAAGGCTAAGTTAATTTTTTTTACACCTTTAGAGATTCAGAAAAAATATTTAGGAGAGAGACAATATAGTTCAGATTATTTTTTATTTTCAACGACAGCCCACTAAATCATATAAGGCTAACTTAGATTCAGAAAAAATATTTAGGAGAGAGACAATATAGTTCAGATTATTTTTTATTTTCAACGACAGCCCACTAAATCATATAAGGCTAACTTAGATTCAGAAAAAATATTTGATAGAGAGAGAATATAGTTCAGATTATTTTTTATTTTCAACGACAGCCCACTAAATCATATAAGGCTAACTTAGATTCAGAAAAAATATTTAGGAGAGAGACAATATAGTTCAGATTATTTTTTATTTTCAACGACAGCCCACTAAATCATATAAGGCTAACTTAGATTCAGAAAAAATATTTAGGAGAGAGACAATATAGTTCAGATTATTTTTTATTTTCAACGACAGCCCACTAAATCATATAAGGCTAACTTAGATTCAGAAAAAATATTTAGGAGAGAGACAATATAGTTCAGATTATTTTTTATTTTCAACGACAGCCCACTAAATCATATAAGGCTAACTTAGATTCAGAAAAAATATTTAGGAGAGAGACAATATAGTTCAGATTATTTTTTATTTTCAACGACAGCCCACTAAATCATATAAGGCTAACTTAGATTCAGAAAAAATATTTAGGAGAGAGACAATATAGTTCAGATTATTTTTTATTTTCAACGACAGCCCACTAAATCATATAAGGCTAACTTAATTTTTTTTACACCTTTAGAGATTCAGAAAAAATATTTAGGAGAGAGACAATATAGTTCAGATTATTTTTTATTTTCAACGACAGCCCACTAAATCATATAAGGCTAACTTAGATTCAGAAAAAATATTTAGGAGAGAGACAATATAGTTCAGATTATTTTTTATTTTCAACGACAGCCCACTAAATCATATAAGGCTAACTTAGATTCAGAAAAAATATTTAGGAGAGAGACAATATAGTTCAGATTATTTTTTATTTTCAACGACAGCCCACTAAATCATATAAGGCTAACTTAGATTCAGAAAAAATATTTAGGAGAGAGACAATATAGTTCAGATTATTTTTTATTTTCAACGACAGCCCACTAAATCATATAAGGCTAACTTAGATTCAGAAAAAATATTTAGGAGAGAGACAATATAGTTCAGATTATTTTTTATTTTCAACGACAGCCCACTTAATCATATAAGGCTAAGTTAATTTTTTTTTTTACACCTTTAGAGATTCAGAAAAAATATTTAGGAGAGAGACAATATAGTTCAGATTATTTTTTATTTTCAACGACAGCCCACTAAATCATATAAGGCTAACTTAGATTCAGAAAAAATATTTAGGAGAGAGACAATATAGTTCAGATTATTTTTTATTTTCAACGACAGCCCATTAAATCATATAAGGCTAAGTTAATTTTTTTTACACCTTTAGAGATTCAGAAAAATTATTTAGGAGAGAGACAATATAATTCAGATTATTTTTTATTTTCAACGACAGCCCACTAAATCATATAAGGCTAACTTAGATTCAGAAAAAATATTTAGGAGAGAGACAATATAGTTCAGATTATTTTTTATTTTCAACGACAGCCCACTAAATCATATAAGGCTAACTTAGATTCAGAAAAAATATTTAGGAGAGAGACAATATAGTTCAGATTATTTTTTATTTTCAACGACAGCCCACTAAATCATATAAGGCTAACTTAGATTCAGAAAAAATATTTAGGAAAGAGACATTATAGTTCAGATTATTTTTTAATTTCAACGACAGCCCACTAAATCATATAAGGCTAACTTAATTTTTTTTACACCTTTAGAGATTCAGAAAAAATATTTAGGAGAGAGACAATATATTTCAGATTATTTTTTATTTTCAACGACAGCCCACTAAATCATATAAGGCTAACTTAGATTCAGAAAAAATATTTAGGAGAGAGACAATACAGTTCAGATTATTTTTTTTTTTGAACGACAGCCCACTAAATAATATAAGGCTAACTTAATTTTTTTTTTCCACCTTTAGAGATTAAGAAAAGATATTTCGGAGAGACAATATATTTCAGATTTTTTTTATTTTCAACGACAGCCCACTAAATCATATAAGGCTAACTTAGATTCAGAAAAAATATTTAGGAGAGAGACAATATAGTTCAGATTATTTTTTATTTTCAACGACAGCCCACTAAATCATATAAGGCTAAGTTAATTTTTTTTTTACACCTTTAGAGATTCAGAAAAAATATTTAGGAGAGAGACAATATAGTTCAGATTATTTTTTATTTTCAACGACAGCCAACTAAATCATATAAGGCTAACTTAGATTCAGAAAAAATATTTAGGAGAGAGACAATATAGTTCAGATTATTTTTTATTTTCAACGACAGCCCACTAAATCATATAAGGCTAACTTAGATTCAGAAAAAATATTTAGGAGAGAGACAATATAGTTCAGATTATTTTTTATTTTCAACGACAGCCCACTAAATCATATAAGGCTAACTTAATTTTTTTACACCTTTAGAGATTCAGAAAAAATATTTAGGAGAGAGACAATATAGTTCAGATTATTTTTTATTTTCAACGACAGCCCACTAAATCATATAAGGCTAACTTAGATTCAGAAAAAATATTTAGGAGAGAGACAATATAGTTCAGATTATTTTTTATTTTCAACGACAGCCCACTAAATCATATAAGGCTAACTTAGATTCAGAAGATATTTAGGAGAGAGACAATATATTTCAGATTATTTTTTATTTTCAACGACAGCCCACTAAATCATATAAGGCTAACTTAGATTCAGAAAAAATATTTAGGAGAGAGACAATATATTTCAGATTATTTTTTTATTTTCAACGACAGCCCACTAAATCATATAAGGCTAACTTAGATTCAGAAAAATATTTAGGAGAGAGACAATATAGTTCAGAATAATTTTTATTTTCAACGACAGCCCACTAAATCATATAAGGCTAACTTAGATTCAGAAAAAATATTTAGGAGAGAGACAATATAGTTCAGATTATTTTTTATTTTCAACGACAGCCCACTAAATCATATAAGGCTAACTTAATTTTTTTTACACCTTTAGAGATTCAGAAAAAATATTTAGGAGAGAGACAATATAGTTCAGATTATTTTTTATTTTCAACGACAGCCCACTAAATCATATAAGGCTAACTTAGATTCAGAAAAAATATTTAGGAGAGAGACAATATAGTTCAGATTATTTTTTATTTTCAACGACAGCCCACTAAATCATATAAGGCTAACTTAGATTCAGAAAAAATATTTAGGAGAGAGACAATATAGTTCAGATTATTTTTTATTTTCAACGACAGCCCACTAAATCATATAAGGCTAACTTAATTTTTTTTACACCTTTAGAGATTCAGAAAAAATATTTAGGAGAGAGACAATATAGTTCAGATTATTTTTTATTTTCAACGACAGCCCACTAAATCATATAAGGCTAACTTAGATTCAGAAAAAATATTTAGGAGAGAGACAATATAGTTCAGATTATTTTTTATTTTCAATGACAGCCCACTAAATCATATAAGGCTAACTTAATTTTTTTACACCTTTAGAGATTCAGAAAAAATATTTAGGAGAGAGACAATATAGTTCAGATTATTTTTTATTTTCAACGACAGCCCACTAAATCATATAAGGCTAACTTAGATTCAGAAAAAATATTTAGGAGAGAGACAATATAGTTCAGATTATTTTTTATTTTCAACGACAGCCCACTAAATCATATAAGGCTAACTTAATTTTTTTTACACCTTTAGAGATTCAGAAAAAATATTTAGGAGAGAGACAATATAGTTCAGATTATTTTTTATTTTCAACGACAGCCCACTAAATCATATAAGGCTAAGTTAATTTTTTTTACACCTTTAGAGATTCAGAAAAAATATTTAGGAGAGAGACAATATAGTTCAGATTATTTTTTATTTTCAACGACAGCCCACTAAATCATATAAGGCTAAGTTAATTTTTTTACACCTTTAGAGATTCAGAAAAAATATTTAGGAGAGAGACAATATAGTTCAGATTATTTTTTATTTTCAACGACAGCCCACTAAATCATATAAGGCTAACTTAGATTCAGAAAAAATATTTAGGAGAGAGACAATATAGTTCAGATTATTTTTTATTTTCAACGACAGCCCACTAAATCATATAAGGCTAACTTAGATTCAGAAAAAATATTTAGGAGAGAGACAATATAGTTCAGATTATTTTTTATTTTCAACGACAGCCCACTAAATCATATAAGGCTAACTTAGATTCAGAAAAAATATTTAGGAGAGAGACAATATAGTTCAGATTATTTTTTATTTTCAACGACAGCCCACTAAATCATATAAGGCTAACTTAGATAACACCTTTAGAGATTCAGAAAAAATATTTAGGAGAGAGACAATATAGTTCAGATTATTTTTTATTTTCAACGACAGCCCACTAAATCATATAAGGCTAACTTAGATTCAGAAAAAATATTTAGGAGAGAGACAATATAGTTCAGATTATTTTTTATTTTCAACGACAGCCCACTAAATCATATAAGGCTAACTTAGATTCAGAAAAAATATTTAGGAGAGAGACAATATAGTTCAGATTATTTTTTATTTTCAACGACAGCCCACTAAATCATATAAGGCTAACTTAGATTCAGAAAAAATATTTAGGAGAGAGACAATATAGTTCAGATTATTTTTTATTTTCAACGACAGCCCACTAAATCATATAAGGCTAACTTAGATTCAGAAAAAATATTTAGGAGAGAGACAATATAGTTCAGATTATTTTTTATTTTCAACGACAGCCCACTAAATCATATAAGGCTAAGTTAATTTTTTTTACACCTTTAGAGATTCAGAAAAAATATTTAGGAGAGAGACAATATAGTTCAGATTATTTTTTATTTTCAACGACAGCCCACTAAATCATATAAGGCTAAGTTAATTTTTTTTACACCTTTAGAGATTCAGAAAAAACATTTTGGAGAGAGACAATATAGTTCAGATTATTTTTTATTTTCAACGACAGCCCACTAAATCATATAAGGCTAAGTTAATTTTTTTTACACCTTTAGAGATTCAGAAAAAATATTTAGGAGAGAGACAATATAGTTCAGATTATTTTTTTATTTTCAACGACAGCCCACTAAATCATATAAGGCTAAGTTAATTTTTTTTACACCTTTAGAGATTCAGAAAAAATATTTAGGAGAGAGACAATATAGTTCAGATTATTTTTTATTTTCAACGACAGCCCACTAAATCATATAAGGCTAACTTAGATTCAGAAAAAATATTTAGGAGAGAGACAATATAGTTCAGATTATTTTTTATTTTCAACGACAGCCCACTAAATCATATAAGGCTAACTTAGATTCAGAAAAAATATTTAGGAGAGAGACAATATAGTTCAGATTATTTTTTATTTTCAACGACAGCCCACTAAATCATATAAGGCTAACTTAGATTCAGAAAAAATATTTAGGAGAGAGACAATATAGTTCAGATTATTTTTTATTTTCAACGACAGCCCACTAAATCATATAAGGCTAACTTAGATTCAGAAAAAATATTTAGGAGAGAGACAATATAGTTCAGATTATTTTTTATTTTCAACGACAGCCCACTAAATCATATAAGGCTAAGTTAATTTTTTTTTTACACCTTTAGAGATTCAGAAAAAATATTTAGGAGAGAGACAATATAGTTCAGATTATTTTTTATTTTCAACGACAGCCAACTAAATCATATAAGGCTAACTTAGATTCAGAAAAAATATTTGGGAGAGAGACAATATAGTTCAGATTATTTTTTATTTTCAACGACAGCCAACTAAATCATATAAGGCTAACTTAGATTCAGAAAAAATATTTGGGAGAGAGACAATATAGTTCAGATTATTTTTTATTTTCAACGACAGCCAACTAAATCATATAAGGCTAAGTTAATTTTTTTTTAAATCTTTAGAGATTCAGAAAAAATATTTAGGAGAGAAACAATATAGTTCAGATTATTTTTTTATTTTTAACGACAGTCCATTAAATCATATAAGGCTAAGTTAATTTTTTTTTTACACCTTTAGAGATTCAGAAAAAATATTTAGGAGAGAGACAATATAGTTTAGATTATTTTTTATTTTTAACGACAGCCAACTAAATCATATAAGGCTAACTTAGATTCAGAAAAAATATTTTGGAGAGAGACAATATAGTTCAGATTATTTTTTTATTTTTAACGACAGCCAACTAAATCATATAAGGCTAACTTAGATTCAGAAAAAATATTTTGGAGAGAGACAATATAGTTCAGATTATTTTTTATTTTCAACGACAGCCAACTAAATCATATAAGGCTAACTTAGATTCAGAAAAAATATTTGGGAGAGAGACAATATAGTTCAGATTATTTTTTATTTTCAACGACAGCCAACTAAATCATATAAGGCTAATTTAATTTTTTTTTACACCTTTAGAGATTCAGAAAAAATATTTAGGAGAGAGACAATATAGTTCAGATTATTTTTTTATTTTTAACGACAGTCCATTAAATCATATAAGGCTAAGTTAATTTTTTTTACACCTTTAGAGATTCAGAAAAAATATTTAGGAGAGAGACAATATAGTTCAGATTATTTTTTTATTTTCAACGACAGCCCACTAAATCATATAAGGCTAACTTAGATTCAGAAAAAATATTTTGGAGAGAGACAATATAGTTCAGATTATTTTTTATTTTCAACGACAGCCCACTAAATCATATAAGGCTAAGTTAATTTTTTTTTTACACCTTTAGAGATTCAGAAAAAATATTTAGGAGAGAGACAATATAGTTCAGATTATTTTTTTATTTTTAACGACAGTCCATTAAATCATATAAGGCTAAGTTAATTTTTTTTTACACCTTTAGAGATTCAGAAAAAATATTTAGGAGAGAGACAATATAGTTCAGATTATTTTTTATTTTCAACGACAGCCCACTAAATCATATAAGGCTAACTTAGATTCAGAAAAAATATTTGGGAGAGAGACAATATAGTTCAGATTATTTTTTATTTTCAACGACAGCCCACTAAATCATATAAGGCTAACTTAGATTCAGAAAAAATATTTGGGAGAGAGACAATATAGTTCAGATTATTTTTTTATTTTCAACGACAGCCCACTAAATCATATAAGGCTAACTTAGATTCAGAAAAAATATTTGGGAGAGAGACAATATAGTTCAGATTATTTTTTATTTTCAACGACAGCCCACTAAATCATATAAGGCTAAGTTAATTTTTTTTTTACACCTTTAGAGATTCAGAAAAAATATTTAGGAGAGAGACAATATAGTTCAGATTATTTTTTTATTTTTAACGACAGCCCACTAAATCATATAAGGCTAAGTTAGATTCAGAAAAATATTTTGGAGAGAGACAATATAGTTCAGATTATTTTTTTATTTTCAACGACAGCCCACTAAATCATATAAGGCTAACTTAGATTCAGAAAAATTATTTAGGAGAGAGACGATATATTTCAGATTATTTTTTTATTTTCAACGACAGCCCACTAAATCATATAAGGCTAACTTAGATTCAGAAAAAATATTTAGGAGAGAGACAATATAGTTCAGATTATTTTTTTATTTTTAATGACAGTCCATTAAATCATATAAGGCTAAGTTAATTTTTTTTTACACCTTTAGAGATTCAGAAAAAATATTTAGGAGAGAGACAATATAGTTTAGATTATTTTTTATTTTTAACGACAGCCAACTAAATCATATAAGGCTAACTTAGATTCAGAAAAAATATTTTGGAGAGAGACAATATAGTTCAGATTATTTTTTTATTTTTAACGACAGCCAACTAAATCATATAAGGCTAAGTTAATTTTTTTTTTACACCTTTAGAGATTCAGAAAAAATATTTAGGAGAGAGACAATATAGTTCAGATTATTTTTTTATTTTTAACGACAGCCCACTAAATCATATAAGGCTAAGTTATTTTTTTTTAAATCTTTAGAGATTCAGAAAAAATATTTTGGAGAGAGACAATATAGTTCAGATTATTTTTTTATTTTCAACGACAGCCCACTAAATCATATAAGGCTAAGTTAATTTTTTTTACACCTTTAGAGATTCAGAAAAAATATTTAGGAGAGAGACAATATAGTTCAGATTATTTTTTTATTTTCAACGACAGCCCACTAAATCATATAAGGCTAACTTAGATTCAGAAAAAATATTTAGGAGAGAGACAATATAGTTCAGATTATTTTTTATTTTCAACGACAGCCCACTAAATCATATAAGGCTAACTTAGATTCAGAAAAAATATTTGGGAGAGAGACAATATAGTTCAGATTATTTTTTATTTTCAACGACAGCCCACTAAATCATATAAGGCTAACTTAGATTCAGAAAAAATATTTTGGAGAGAGACAATATAGTTCAGATTATTTTTTTATTTTTAACGACAGCCAACTAAATCATATAAGGCTAACTTAGATTCAGAAAAAATATTTTGGAGAGAGACAATATAGTTCAGATTATTTTTTTATTTTCAACGACAGCCCACTAAATCATATAAGGCTAAGTTAATTTTTTTTTTACACCTTTAGAGATTCAGAAAAAATATTTAGGAGAGAGACAATATAGTTCAGATTATTTTTTATTTTCAACGACAGCCCACTAAATCATATAAGGCTAACTTAGATTCAGAAAAAATATTTTGGAGAGAGACAATATAGTTCAGATTATTTTTTATTTTCAACGACAGCCCACTAAATCATATAAGGCTAACTTAGATTCAGAAAAAATATTTTGGAGAGAGACAATATAGTTCAGATTATTTTTTATTTTCAACGACAGCCCACTAAATCATATAAGGCTAAGTTAATTTTTTTTTACACCTTTAGAGATTCAGAAAAAATATTTAGGAGAGAGACAATATAGTTCAGATTATTTTTTATTTTCAACGACAGCCCACTAAATCATATAAGGCTAACTTAGATTCAGAAAAAATATTTAGGAGAGAGACAATATAGTTCAGATTATTTTTTATTTTCAACGACAGCCCACTAAATCATATAAGGCTAACTTAGATTCAGAAAAAATATTTAGGAGAGAGACAATATAGTTCAGATTATTTTTTATTTTCAACGACAGCCCACTAAATCATATAAGGCTAAGTTAATTTTTTTTACACCTTTAGAGATTCAGAAAAAATATTTAGGAGAGAGACAATATAGTTCAGATTATTTTTTATTTTCAACGACAGCCCACTAAATCATATAAGGCTAACTTAGATTCAGAAAAAATATTTAGGAGAGAGACAATATATTTCAGATTATTTTTTTATTTTCAACTACAGCCCACTAAATCATATAAGGCTAACTTAGATTCAGAAAAAATATTTAGGAGAGAGACAATATAGTTCAGATTATTTTTTATTTTCAACGACAGCCAACTAAATCATATAAGGCTAAGTTAATTTTTTTTACACCTTTAGAGATTCAGAAAAAAATATTTAGGAGAGAGACAATATAGTTCAGATTATTTTTTATTTTCAACGACAGCCCACTAAATCATATAAGGCTAAGTTAATTTTTTTTTACACCTTTAGAGATTCAGAAAAAATATTTAGGAGAGAGACAATATAGTTCAGATTATTTTTTATTTTCAACGACAGCCCACTAAATCATATAAGGCTAAGTTAATTTTTTTTACACCTTTAGAGATTCAGAAAAAATATTTAGGAGAGAGACAATATAGTTCAGATTATTTTTTTATTTTCAACGACAGCCCACTAAATCATATAAGGCTAACTTAGATTCAGAAAAAATATTTGGGAGAGAGACAATATAGTTCAGATTATTTTTTTATTTTCAACGACAGCCCACTAAATCATATAAGGCTAAGTTAATTTTTTTTTAAATCTTTAGAGATTCAGAAAAAATATTTAGGAGAGAGACAATATAGTTCAGATTATTTTTTTATTTTTAACGACAGCCCACTAAATCATATAAGGCTAAGTTAATTTTTTTTTTACACCTTTAGAGATTCAGAAAAAATATTTTGGAGAGAGACAATATAGTTCAGATTATTTTTTTATTTTTAACGACAGCCAACTAAATCATATAAGGCTAACTTAGATTCAGAAAAAATATTTTGGAGAGAGACAATATAGTTCAGATTATTTTTTTATTTTTAACGACAGCCAACTAAATCATATAAGGCTAACTTAGATTCAGAAAAAATATTTTGGAGAGAGACAATATAGTTCAGATTATTTTTTTATTTTCAACGACAGCCCACTAAATCATATAAGGCTAAGTTAATTTTTTTTACACCTTTAGAGATTCAGAAAAAATATTTTGGAGAGAGACAATATAGTTCAGATTATTTTTTTATTTTCAACGACAGCCCACTAAATCATATAAGGCTAAGTTAGATTCAGAAAAAATATTTAGGAGAGAGACAATATAGTTCAGATTATTTTTTTATTTTCAACGACAGCCCACTAAATCATATAAGGCTAAGTTAGATTCAGAAAAAATATTTTGGAGAGAGACAATATAGTTCAGATTATTTTTTTATTTTCAACGACAGCCCACTAAATCATATAAGGCTAAGTTAATTTTTTTTTTACACCTTTAGAGATTCAGAAAAAATATTTAGGAGAGAGACAATATAGTTCAGATTATTTTTTTATTTTCAACGACAGCCCACTAAATCATATAAGGCTAAGTTAATTTTTTTTTACACCTTTAGAGATTCAGAAAAAATATTTTGGAGAGAGACAATATAGTTCAGATTATTTTTTTATTTTCAACGACAGCCCACTAAATCATATAAGGCTAAGTTAATTTTTTTTTTTACACCTTTAGAGATTCAGAAAAAATATTTTGGAGAGAGACAATATAGTTCAGATTATTTTTTTATTTTCAACGACAGCCCACTAAATCATATAAGGCTAAGTTAGATTCAGAAAAAATATTTTGGAGAGAGACAATATAGTTCAGATTATTTTTTTATTTTCAACGACAGCCCACTAAATCATATAAGGCTAAGTTAGATTCAGAAAAAATATTTTGGAGAGAGACAATATAGTTCAGATTATTTTTTTATTTTCAACGACAGCCCACTAAATCATATAAGGCTAAGTTAATTTTTTTTTTACACCTTTAGAGATTCAGAAAAAATATTTTGGAGAGAGACAATATAGTTCAGATTATTTTTTTATTTTCAACGACAGCCCACTAAATCATATAAGGCTAAGTTAGATTCAGAAAAAATATTTTGGAGAGAGACAATATAGTTCAGATTATTTTTTTATTTTCAACGACAGCCCACTAAATCATATAAGGCTAAGTTAATTTTTTTTACACCTTTAGAGATTCAGAAAAAATATTTTGGAGAGAGACAATATAGTTCAGATTATTTTTTTATTTTCAACGACAGCCCACTAAATCATATAAGGCTAAGTTAGATTCAGAAAAAATATTTTGGAGAGAGACAATATAGTTCAGATTATTTTTTTATTTTCAACGACAGCCCACTAAATCATATAAGGCTAACTTAGATTCAGAAAAAATATTTTGGAGAGAGACAATATAGTTCAGATTATTTTTTTATTTTCAACGACAGCCCACTAAATCATATAAGGCTAAGTTAATTTTTTTTTTACACCTTTAGAGATTCAGAAAAAATATTTTGGAGAGAGACAATATAGTTCAGATTATTTTTTTATTTTTAACGACAGCCAACTAAATCATATAAGGCTAACTTAGATTCAGAAAAAATATTTTGGAGAGAGACAATATAGTTCAGATTATTTTTTTATTTTCAACGACAGCCCACTAAATCATATAAGGCTAACTTAGATTCAGAAAAAATATTTAGGAGAGAGACAATATAGTTCAGATTATTTTTTTATTTTCAACGACAGCCCACTAAATCATATAAGGCTAAGTTAGATTCAGAAAAAATATTTTGGAGAGAGACAATATAGTTCAGATTATTTTTTTATTTTCAACGACAGCCCACTAAATCATATAAGGCTAACTTAGATTCAGAAAAAATATTTTGGAGAGAGACAATATAGTTCAGATTATTTTTTATTTTCAACGACAGCCCACTAAATCATATAAGGCTAACTTAGATTCAGAAAAAATATTTGGGAGAGAGACAATATAGTTCAGATTATTTTTTTATTTTCAACGACAGCCCACTAAATCATATAAGGCTAACTTAGATTCAGAAAAAATATTTTGGAGAGAGACAATATAGTTCAGATTATTTTTTATTTTCAACGACAGCCCACTAAATCATATAAGGCTAACTTAGATTCAGAAAAAATATTTTGGAGAGAGACAATATAGTTCAGATTATTTTTTTATTTTCAACGACAGCCCACTAAATCATATAAGGCTAAGTTAGATTCAGAAAAAATATTTTGGAGAGAGACAATATAGTTCAGATTATTTTTTTATTTTCAACGACAGCCCACTAAATCATATAAGGCTAACTTAGATTCAGAAAAAATATTTTGGAGAGAGACAATATAGTTCAGATTATTTTTTTATTTTCAACGACAGCCCACTAAATCATATAAGGCTAAGTTAATTTTTTTTTTACACCTTTAGAGATTCAGAAAAAATATTTTGGAGAGAGACAATATAGTTCAGATTATTTTTTTATTTTCAACGACAGCCCACTAAATCATATAAGGCTAAGTTAGATTCAGAAAAAATATTTTGGAGAGAGACAATATAGTTCAGATTATTTTTTATTTTCAACATCCCAGTAAATCATATAAGGCTAACTTAATTTTTTTTACACCTTTAGAGATTCAGAAAAAATATTTTGGAGAGAGACAATATAGTTCAGATTATTTTTTTATTTTCAACGACAGCCCACTAAATCATATAAGGCTAAGTTAGATTCAGAAAAAATATTTTGGAGAGAGACAATATAGTTCAGATTATTTTTTTATTTTCAACGACAGCCCACTAAATCATATAAGGCTAAGTTAATTTTTTTTACACCTTTAGAGATTCAGAAAAAATATTTTGGAGAGAGACAATATAGTTCAGATTATTTTTTTATTTTCAACGACAGCCCACTAAATCATATAAGGCTAAGTTAGATTCAGAAAAAATATTTTGGAGAGAGACAATATAGTTCAGATTATTTTTTTATTTTCAACGACAGCCCACTAAATCATATAAGGCTAAGTTAGATTCAGAAAAAATATTTTGGAGAGAGACAATATAGTTCAGATTATTTTTTTATTTTCAACGACAGCCCACTAAATCATATAAGGCTAAGTTAGATTCAGAAAAAATATTTTGGAGAGAGACAATATAGTTCAGATTATTTTTTTATTTTCAACGACAGCCCACTAAATCATATAAGGCTAAGTTAGATTCAGAAAAAATATTTTGGAGAGAGACAATATAGTTCAGATTATTTTTTTATTTTCAACGACAGCCCACTAAATCATATAAGGCTAAGTTAGATTCAGAAAAAATATTTTGGAGAGAGACAATATAGTTCAGATTATTTTTTTATTTTCAACGACAGCCCACTAAATCATATAAGGCTAAGTTAGATTCAGAAAAATATTTTGGAGAGAGACAATATAGTTCAGATTATTTTTTTATTTTCAACGACAGCCCACTAAATCATATAAGGCTAAGTTAATTTTTTTTTTACACCTTTAGAGATTCAGAAAAAATATTTTGGAGAGAGACAATATAGTTCAGATTATTTTTTTATTTTCAACGACAGCCCACTAAATCATATAAGGCTAAGTTAGATTCAGAAAAAATATTTTGGAGAGAGACAATATAGTTCAGATTATTTTTTTATTTTCAACGACAGCCCACTAAATCATATAAGGCTAAGTTAATTTTTTTTACACCTTTAGAGATTCAGAAAAAATATTTTGGAGAGAGACAATATAGTTCAGATTATTTTTTTATTTTCAACGACAGCCCACTAAATCATATAAGGCTAAGTTAGATTCAGAAAAAATATTTTGGAGAGAGACAATATAGTTCAGATTATTTTTTTATTTTCAACGACAGCCCACTAAATCATATAAGGCTAAGTTAGATTCAGAAAAAATATTTTGGAGAGAGACAATATAGTTCAGATTATTTTTTTATTTTCAACGACAGCCCACTAAATCATATAAGGCTAACTTAATTTTTTTTACATCTTAGAGATTCAGAAAAAATATTTTGGAGAGAGACAATATAGTTCAGATTATTTTTTTATTTTCAACGACAGCCCACTAAATCATATAAGGCTAAGTTAGATTCAGAAAAAATATTTTGGAGAGAGACAATATAGTTCAGATTATTTTTTTATTTTCAACGACAGCCCACTAAATCATATAAGGCTAAGTTAATTTTTTTTTTACACCTTTAGAGATTCAGAAAAAATATTTTGGAGAGAGACAATATAGTTCAGATTATTTTTTTATTTTCAACGACAGCCCACTAAATCATATAAGGCTAAGTTAGATTCAGAAAAAATATTTTGGAGAGAGACAATATAGTTCAGATTATTTTTTTATTTTCAACGACAGCCCACTAAATCATATAAGGCTAAGTTAGATTCAGAAAAAATATTTTGGAGAGAGACAATATAGTTCAGATTATTTTTTTATTTTCAACGACAGCCCACTAAATCATATAAGGCTAACTTAATTTTTTTTACATCTTAGAGATTCAGAAAAAATATTTTGGAGAGAGACAATATAGTTCAGATTATTTTTTTATTTTCAACGACAGCCCACTAAATCATATAAGGCTAACTTAGATTCAGAAAAAATATTTGGGAGAGAGACAATATAGTTCAGATTATTTTTTATTTTCAACGACAGCCAACTAAATCATATAAGGCTAATTTAATTTTTTTTTACACCTTTAGAGATTCAGAAAAAATATTTGGGAGAGAGACAATATAGTTCAGATTATTTTTTATTTTCAACGA
Source organism: Coenobita brevimanus (assembly GCF_032717465.1). Lineage (NCBI taxonomy): Eukaryota > Metazoa > Arthropoda > Malacostraca > Decapoda > Coenobitidae > Coenobita > Coenobita brevimanus. The sequence goes on along the minus strand of NW_027643020.1, from coordinate 13,773 downwards.
CAGCCCACTAAATCATATAAGGCTAACTTAGATTCAGAAAAAATATTTGGGAGAGAGACAATATAGTTCAGATTATTTTTTTATTTTCAACGACAGCCCACTAAATCATATAAGGCTAACTTAGATTCAGAAAAAATATTTGGGAGAGAGACAATATAGTTCAGATTATTTTTTTATTTTCAACGACAGCCCACTAAATCATATAAGGCTAACTTAGATTCAGAAAAAATATTTGGGAGAGAGACAATATAGTTCAGATTATTTTTTTATTTTCAACGACAGCCCACTAAATCATATAAGGCTAAGTTAGATTCAGAAAAAATATTTTGGAGAGAGACAATATAGTTCAGATTATTTTTTTATTTTCAACGACAGCCCACTAAATCATATAAGGCTAACTTAGATTCAGAAAAACCATTTCGGTCTGTGGCAACACACATTCAACACTGATTTGATTTATATTTCCCTGATGATCCTCAATGGAGTCTTCAGAAGCTTTATCGTCCAGCAAGTCCTTCAGGGACCCGATGTAAGAAGAGGCCGATCTAAAGATAGCTTTCTGAATCTTTCGTTTGTACATCGGCGGCAGAATACTATGTAGCCTTTTGAAGGCATGTTTTTTCTGTCATGTTAAATAGTTTTATTTTTGTGGATACCCTAGAAGAGCGCAACTTATTTACTCTCCAAAAATTTCACAAAGTTTCCAAGTCTCTCTTTACTCCTGAAAAGGTTATGGAACATAGCAAGACGACGATTCAGGTCAGCAATCTCGCCCTGTAGCTTCTCGCATCTTCTCTGTAGTTTGGCAACCTCCTCTCCATCACTTTTTTTTTTGGTCACGTTTCCTTTCAGATCAGATACATTGTTACGTTTAATCCCCTGCTTTTTCTTCTTCTTCGAGTTATCGAAAGTCATAGATGAGTGAACAGGAACAGCCCCTGCCACAGAAGAGGCCCGAGCTAGGTCCAAGCATAGCGGCCTAGCCCTTTTGTCAATTCCAGTTCCTGACACAAACACAAATGATCTTACAGGATTACCTATCTCATATGGAATCCCCATTTTTTCAATGCTCTCGAGCTGACAGTACTTCTCAGTCACCTGTTGAAAAAAAAACAATTTTAGTTTATTAAAAAATATATATATTTAAAAAAGCTACTCCTTTTAAAGTAGAACAAACCTACATTTCATTTCTGATGTTATTGAAATATAGGAAGTTTAAAAATCACTTTTTAATAAAACAATAAAAACCTCACATATGTATACCTTCTTCTTTTCCTAACCTCCTTTAGTCCAAGATATAGGCTGTCCTTAAAAAAATATATGAGAAGGACATGACCTAGGGATTACCTAACACATAAGTTCTGTTTCTTGGCTGACTTTGTAGGTTGTATCTGCCTTGATTAAATTCTATTCCATCAGTACCAGCAGTTAAAGTAACAAGAACAACAACTACTACTTTTTGTCCAATCGGTGGAGCCTTTTGGATAGAAACTATAATACGGCAGACAATATTGCTCAAAAACTCTTTCTAGCGGCACCGTCCACCACTCTAGTCCGAGGAGTTAAAGTTCAAATGAAAGAGGTTTGTAATAACAACAAAAAACAATCAAACACTAACTACTACCACTACTCCGTGCATTTATAACCAGATGGTCGTATATAAAAAGGCAATTGCTGTGGCAGTTGGCTGCCCACTAAAGGGTTATAAATAATTAAATAAAGGATAACTTACTTATGGTGGATCCACTTCTCGTTATATAGTATCAATTGAAGTGAGGTATGCAACAAAAATTCCTCAGGGGGGTCTTATCCTCACAAATTGGCACCTTTACAGAGTCTCACTGTACCCATCCTTCTCTCCTTGTGACTACCCAAATACTGCTCATCACGCTCTCCCTTGGCCTCTGTTCTGCAACCAATCGCCAACCAGAGAGATCGGCAAGGGTTGAAATTGGTTTTCATCTCAGGGGGTTGAGGGTACATCCATTGATCATTATCTTCATCATATAAACCAAATATAATTTTAAAAATGTTTCTCTTTTGATTATTATTTCAATGGTTTTTATTTTGAAGAGTAATAAGATTGAAAAAAATGAAAGATTTTTCATATAATAATTCTCAAATAATTTTAAAGAATATGTCTTTGGAATGGGTAAATATTAACTGACAATCTTTTTTGGTAAAAAAATAGATGGTCTGAGTAGCCCATGAAATTGAGAAAATAAAGTTTCCTTTTCACAAAAAAATGTTAACTAAATATAGAATCTTGGAGGTCGAGGGTACTTCCATGGATCGTCATCCTCATCATCTAAACCAAACATGACAATATACCGAAAATCTAAATACTGGAATAATCGGATTTTCAGTATTTTTGGAAGAACTTTGAAAGGAATTCCTTTTTTAATTATTATTTCAATGGTTTTATCTTGAAGAGTAATAACTGTTGGATATTCTAGATGGTAAAAAATGAGAGATTTCTTGATGTGATAATTCTCTTGTACATGAATAATTTTTAAAAATATCTCTTTGGAATGGGTAAATATTAATTGACAGTCTTTATTTTGTTTTCTTTCAATAAAAAAATAGATGGTCTGAGCAGCCCATAAAATTGAGAAAACAAAAATACCAGTTTCCTTTTCCCAATCTGCCATAAAAAAATTGTTAATTAAATATGGAATCTTGTAATATATGTCAAATATTTCCATTGGATGTTTATCTGGACACCGGAAAAAGATATCATTTCTAAATATATAAAGAAAATCAGATAAGTCAAATATATACATATTAGTAACTGAAGGAGTGTAAAGTGAATAAATCATAGAAGGCTAACTTGTTTTTTTTAATATTTTTTAGTTTGGAGTTGAAGACCCGGCTATAAATTAGCCCCTGACTGGTTTTGTGGTGTGATAGGCCCAAAAGGTATTTATATATAGAAAAATATATAGCCAAAAATCAATTTTATTCTTATATAGCCACTTACACGTTAAAAGGTTAATTTAAAAGCATAGAAGGCCAGTTTTCGCTGTCAACTTTTTTAAATAATTTCCTACAAGAGACCTTCTCGCCATCATCTATAAATACGCCAAAGCCCTTACCATAGAAGCATACTAACATTAATTCTATACCATCCTTTTTCAGAGCTTCCAATTTGTCTAAGAGTTCTTTTTCATTGAGATGGAATATAGGGTCTTGTACCTCAAATTTGATCTGGCACTTTTTTTCATTGAGGTCAAAAAAGGGGTTTCGTACTTCAATTTCTTTTTTTTTCAAGAAGTTCTTTTATGACTCTTATATATTCCCAAATTTCTGGATGGTTATCATCGCTTACTATTAGTAAAGTTGCTTTAAACGTTTCCATTCTATATTATAGTTTCTTTAATACCTCCTCACCCCATATTTATAAGATATTTCTACATCCCAAATTCCAAGGTGGTGGAATTCAAAAATTCATACTTCCAATTATCTCCTTTAACCCTTTAACGGGCAGCCAACTGCCCTTTTCGCCTCAGTGTTATATACGACCACATGGACCTTTTTTTCTATAATAAGATGTAAAATAAAAAATATTCAAAAACCAACTTTATTAATAACTTGATATAGCCACTTGGTTAATTCTAAATCATAGAAGGCTAACTTTTTTAAATATTTTTAACCCTATAGGTAGTTTACATTTGAAAATCAAACCATAAATTAGCCCCGGGCATAAGTTCCTGGCTGGTTTTATGATGTGATAGGACCAAAAGGTATTTATATATAAAAAATATGATATTCAATAACACCCAGTTACCCGCTAAAGGGTTAATTTAAAAGCATAGAAGGCCAGTTTTCGCTGTCAATATTTTTAAATAATTCTCTACAAGAGAGTTTCTCGCCATCATCTATAAATACGCCAAAGCCCTTATCGTAGAAAAATACTAACATTACTTCTATATCATCCTTTTTCAGAGCTTCCATTTTGTCCAAGAGCTCTTTTTCATTGAGATGGAAGAGAAGGTCTTGTACCTCAAATTTGATCAGGTACTTTTTTTCATTGAGATCGAAGAAGGGGTCTCCTACTTCAATTTCCTTTTTTCCAAGAAGTTCTTTTAAGACTCTCGCATGTTCCCAACTTTCTGAATGGTTATCATCGCTTACAATCAGTGCAGTTGCTTTAATTGTTTCCATTCTATATTATGGTTTCTTTTAATCCTCACCCCATATTTATAAGATATTTTTACATCCCAAAAAAATCTATAGGAATGACACATTCTAAATTATAGAAGGTCAACATTTTTTGGAATTTAATTTTTTTTCATAGCCCTGAATAAAGGAATTTACTACTTCCTAATCTTAACGCTTCAAAATAGGAGTAATGGGTCTCATCTATTTTACGAAAGGTTTTTCTCATAGAGAACTTCAAAGTGCACTTCTAAAACATCTGCCATATTTTCTAACCTTAAGTTTGATTTGTGAGAAAATCTTCTCAATATTAATAGGTTTAAGGTTTTTTTTAGTGTGTATTATTTCGTGTCTTTTTAGAGTATCTTTTTTTTTTGCTTTCCCCCCGTGTGGGTGAGTTTATGTTTTATTAGGTTCGAAACTTCCATATCTATTATTTTTAAGTATAAAGAAAAAATAGTTATTAAAAATAATTATTTAAAATTCTTCAGAATAAATAAAGTACACTTTTTTTAGGTTATTTTTTATAGTTTTCTCCACTGCAGGACCGGTCTATTCCTACTGAAGCAAGGATGGTACAAGTGGCTTAGGCTGTCTGGTAGAGATTGTATATAGGGGGAATAGTTACTTGTGTTAGAACACCAGGCAATCTGCTTTCTCTTCGTATGTGATTTCTTAGGTTTGATTTATCTGAGAAAGTCTTCTTACCGTATTTACAAGCAAAAGGCTTTCCTCCTGTATGAGTCTATTAGATCGCATGGGAGGTAAGAAGGTGACGTTCGATCAACCGACGGAGTGGCTTGTTCAGTTAGATATTATAGATACCACGACGTCGATAATACTTTTTCTTCCGAGAAGAAGAAAAAGAGAAACGACGGGACTGCGGCGCCATCGATTCCCACCCCGTCGTCAACTTTGGATGGGAAGAGGATCATCGGAGTCGATCCGGGCAGAAAGAATATCGCTTTCTTTGTAGAGCTGGATCCCGAAACTCGAAAAATTATTAAAAAGAATAGACTCACTTCAAAAACAGTACTACTGCGACTCGGGGATGATTAAGTTGAAAAAACGAGTCGACTCTTGGCTAACCGGAGAATACAAGCGAGTCAACGAATAATAAGAAAGATGAGGAGGGGAAGAAGAAGGAGGTGTACCTTCGGGGTCTACGTCGTTGCTCTGCCAAGAGTGATACTACCTACTACAACGACAAAGTCCCCCAGCACAGAAACATTCTCTAAACTTCCAGTTCCATCCCAGCACCAGCATTTAAAGTAACAAGAAGTACTTTTTGTCCAATCGGTGGAGACTGTAATGCGGCAGCCAATATTGCTCAAAAACTCTTTCTAGTGACGGCACCGTCCACCACCACTCTAGTCCGAGGAGTTAAGGTTCAAATGAAAGAGGTATTTTGGTTGAAATATTATTGTAACAATCCAACACTAACTACTACTACTCCGTGCATTTATGACAAAGGTGTAGTCGTATGACCATATGGTCTTATATAACACTGAGGCGAAAAGGTAATTGCTGACCTATCTGGTTGGCAGTTGGCTGCCCGCTAAAGGGTTAGATACTATAAAAAGAAAATTTATATTGAATTATCATATTTGTAGTTGACAGCAATTGTAATTGTAATAATTATTATTAATATAATAATAAAAAAAACAAATGTAAAATAATCTGAATCCAAAATTTCCATTATAATTGATTTGAATTATAGAAATGAAAAATAAAAATATCTATTAAAAAAATAAATTTAGATTTGATGTCTTCGAAAAGTACAATGAGATCACTCTCACATCCTACTATATTTCTTAGTAAGCCTTTAGTGGGCAACCAACCGCCAACCAGATAGATAGATCAACAAGTACTGAAATTTTTCTTTATCTCAGGGTTATATGCGACTATCTGGTTGTACGGTTGTTTTTTCTTCACAATAAAAATATTCAGCCAAAAGACTTTAATTCATAGGATTAGAGTTATTGTCTTCTTCAGTGCTGTCTCACCTCTTCATTCCACCATGCTATTCCTTGCACCCCCTTATGCCTTTTTTTCACCCCACACACCCTCTCACATGCTGATCTGTGAATGTTTATAAACAAACTATATAAGAAAAAATAATAAAGTGATATTATGATAAGGAATAGATGTAACTTTTTTAAACTACATTTCAGCACAGCATTAGAAAGTGGGAAAAATATAAAAAAAATTTTTTTTACCCTTTATTAGAAATAAAAAATTCTAAGTTATATAAAACATCAACCCTTGCTGATCTATCTATCTGGTCGGTGATTGGTTGTCCACTAAAAGGTTAATGAATATCTTTTTTTTCTATAGACTTGTCATTCTTATTCTCTTCACTGTTATTTTTTTTCTCAGTTAATGGTGAAGATTCCTTTTAAAACACTGCAGATTTCCCACGGAAAACTTCTTCAACATCTTATGAGATCTTAATTTCTGCTGATGGGAAATCATTGGGGTTTACATCTATTTCAATTATCTCAGTATCTGATGGTGTAGAAACCTTCTCGGGTCCTGTTGACACAATCGATTCCTCTTCAATCGGTTTTGGTGGAGTAGAATCCTTCTCGGCTCCTTCTGTTGCAACCGGTTTCTCTTCAATCAGCTTTGGTAGAGTAGAATCCTTCTCGGCTCCTTCTGATGCAACCGATTCCTCTTCAGTGGCTTCTGTGGACACAATTTTATTTTGGTCTTCAATAATATCTAGTGGGGTAGAATCCTTCTTTGCTCCTGCTGAGGTAGCTGATACCTCTCCAATGGCTTCCGTTGATACAACAGCCGAATCCTCTGTCGAGGCCTCAGTTATCTTAGTGTCTTGTGGGGTAGCTTGTGTTGACACTATATAAAACCTCTTTTTCTTTCTTTCTTTCTTTTTCAAAGAAATCTCTCTTTTTCTCTTTAGAATGATTTTAGTGGAAGGTTGAGATCCCTCATCTCTCCCAACGGTGAGATCCATGATGAGTAACTATCTGTCGAGTGAAGAGGGTCTTTTATAGAGATTGCTGGCCTCAATGTATAAAGAAAGTAAATAAAAATATAGATATTACTAAATCTTTATTTTTTTATATTTAAAAATAAAACTTTCCATATTTCAATAAAAATATTTAATCAATTTAGATCCTATAAAATATTATAGTATTTCTTATTATCTCATTCCCAAATGGGTTCTGTTACTATAGCTACTGACATTAATCCATATTTATTTCTCAAACACACAATAAAAGGTTCATTTACGATAAGTGTTGGTACAATCCCATCACAATAAATACCCTCACCAATCGCTTCAAGACTAACTCCCTTTTCATCCATCTCAAATTTATTTTCCAAATAAATTTTTCTCAGATATACACCTCCTTCAATATATTTTGACATAATATTTTTCCTCATATAAGAAGGTACATCCAAGCGATGTGATTTCTTTATTTTAACCTTTGGAAGCAAAATTTCATGAAAATCATCATATATCCTAACTTCATAATTTTCTAACAAATTTTTATCAAAGACCATCCTTTTTAAATAGTTTAGGTCATCTCTAGTAAATTCTTCATTTCGTTCAGTGAAGAAGGGTTCTTTGTTCGAACATATAAATACTGTCACAACACTATTATCTTGTGTATTTATTTCAAAAAATTTTATACCATCTTTTGACCCAATTTTATTAAGAGTACCTGAAAACATCTTAGCCTTTCTTTGAGTTTTTTCATCAACACCCCAAAAGGGAATAGAACCAGCATCGTCCATTTCCGTCATCCAGTGGAGATTTATACTGAGACCAATACAGGCAACTAATGCCACATTTGATGAGGGGATGATTCTAACCGATAATTACCACCGAAAATCTCCTTCATCATCTCTTCTATTAATTCTCTTAGATTTTCCTCATCTCCTCGCTCAAACCGACCAACTGATATATATTTCTCTTTCTTTAACTTAGATAAATAAGATTTTTCTTTCATCTTCAAATCTTTAGCAAGAAATATACCCACATTTATCTTTCCAATCTTGTATAACTCAGAATAATGAAACATAAAATTAGATATGGCTTCAACCCCTTCATCTAAGAGCCATACAGTATCAAGGATATAGTTGAAAGTGAAAAAGGAGATGCATGTATTCCCTTTATCATTCTTGAGAGCTTCTATAATAATGGATTTATTTAAGTCCTTCTTCTTCTCTTTTTCTAATAGGGACTCCTCTTCTCTCTTATACTCCGACCGATGTGTTTCAGTTTTCTTCATCTTTTCTAATATTTGTTGGGGGGAAAAAGGGTTTATATACCCTCCTGTTCCCCATTTTTGTATTGTTTTAACGCCTCTGTTATATACGACGACTACACCTTTGTCATAAATGCACGGTTATTCTTGAGCTAAAAGTTTGGAGAATATTTCTGTGCTGGGGGACTTTGTCGTTGTAGGTAATATCACTCTTGGCAGAGCAACGACGTAGACCCCGAAGGTAGTACACCTCCTCCTTCCTCATCATCTTTCTTAAACCCTACGATATTCAGAGGTCCCTTGCATCTGTGGTGCGTTCCATTCGTCGACGACAGATCTTCTATCATCGCACTGCATAGCTGAGAAGCCTTGGCGGTCATCCGAAAGATAGCCAGACATCTCTTTTCGAAAAGAGAGGTGACATTCTATGAGAAATATTAATTGTCTATAGTAAGATGTAGAATAAAAAATATTTAAAAACCAACTTTTTTTGTTCAATATTTTTATTGTATAAAAAGAAACTACATTATGCAACTAAGACAGAGGCGACTGGATAGTTGTATATAACTCTGAGGTGAAAATCAATTTCAGCCCACCTATCTAACCTATGACATTTTCAGGATTTGTCCATAAAGGTTCTGTTATTTCAGCTACAAAGATCAGAGTATCATCATTTTTAATTGATATAATGAAAGGTTCATTAATAGTATATACTCTTACATTTTCATAGACATTGATATTTGACTTTGGTATCAATTTAATTTTATTTATTGAATAAATTTTATTTAAGATTATAACTCCTTCATCAACATAACTAGACATAAAATCTTTTTCCCTTAAATGATAAGGTGTATTTAAGCAATGTGAACTACAGATATTAAACTCAGGAAGCTGAACAATGCTTTGATACTCACATTCTTTGATTTCATAGTCAGTTAATAAATTTTCACCAAAGACTATATCTTTTAGTTGATTAAGATCTTCCATAGTATATTTTTTATCTCGTAAACCGAATAATGGTTTATTTTTAAACGACCAAATTGTAAACAATGTTATTATAATACCATTAGTTAATTTTATTTCGATAACCCTCACTTTTTTTACAACTCCTATTTTAGTAATTTTTCCTGACAACATCTTTGCATATTTTTTTGGTTTTCTCTGATTTATTTCCCAAAAAGAAATTTACCACTGCTCCTACCCCAGTGAAGTGCAAAAATAAAACTTATAAAAGGAACTATGGCAACATTTACTGAAGTTGCTATATTTAACTCAAATTTTTTTTCGTTGTTTGTTCTACCACTACTCTTATATTTATCTCAGATCCTCGCTTAAATCGTTTTATTAATATATCCTTCAACTTTATTAATTCTGACCAATAAATATCATTCATCTTTAAGTCTTTAGCAAAAAAAACAACAATTTTTATCCCTTCATATAATTCTTTAAATGGAGGCAAATATTCAGATATAGATCTAAAATCTTTAACGTTTAATTTCCAAAGAAAAATAAAAAGATGTTTTATAGAGAAGGGTGAGAAACATATATTTCTATCATTTATCTGAAAAATTTCCATCATCTTAATTTCTTTGTCCATTTCCCAAACTGGAGTTACAGACCTATATATAGGTAAGGGTTCAATAGATGAAATCAAGGATTCTATATCATCGAAATTATCTTCACAATCTATATTATCAAAATATTCTTCATGGTTTAAAATAGAGGGAATAAATGATTCTATATCTATATCACACCCCTCTTTTTCTGTAATAGAGGGAACAAGTAATTCTATATCAGATTCCTCCATTATATTTTATCCTTTAAAAATAAAAAAATATATATATACTATTTATTTTTAAATATCTAAAATAATACCCTTTCTATAGGGTCGAAGACAAAACGATATAAGAATGTTATGGATAAGATTCTCTTAGACTCAAAGAATGTCAGTCTGGTCGTCTCTCAGATGGCCGTCAAGGTTTCCCAGCTGTGCGATCGGAGATCTTTCCAATTCAAGAGTAAACGGAGAGGAGACGAGGTCGAAAGGCCAGACTTTACCAAGATGAATGTATTCATACAACTTTTCACCTAAGGGTGGGAAGAGAGGAGGTATATAGTAAAGAAACAAACGAACCATACAATTTAGGTTTTAAAAAAATCATATATAAATGTGACCATTGTGATAAATGTTTCAAAATAAGAAAAAATCTAAAATATCACCAAAAAAATGAGAGAAAATCATTTGCCTCCTATGACAAGGTTTTATCGGAAAACATATCACAATACAAGAAATCTCCACCTCTGTGATGAATGCGGTTTTCTCTTCAATACTGGATCTTCATTCAAAATTCATAAGAAGAGTATCCATTTGGGTAAAGAATTGGACTACTGCCACTACTGTGCTAAACCATTCCTGAATAAGTATTCAATGAAATATCATCTCAGGACATATACAGGTGAAAAACCGCATCTTACTATAGACAATTAATATTTCGCATCCTTTAGCTGGCAAGTGGCTATATTAGGTTATCAATAAAGTTGGTTTTTTGAATATTTTATATTTTACATCTTATTGTAGATCACTACTGCACAGTAGACTTTTTTGGGGGATTATCAACCCTTTAGCGGGCGACTTTTTTATTTTTTTAATCATAAATGCGAAAATCACTCTTAGTAGAGAAACTATGGAGACATTCAGCTGCCACTGATAATCTAAAAAGGCATATATTTATCTAAAATATTGAAATATATAAAACTAAACTTATTATAATAACATTCATCTATATTTGCTAAATGGAAAAAAATATGATAGAAGATAGAATAATTCAGAAATTGTTGAAAAACAATGAAGAATTAGTAGATAAAAAGAAATAAAATAAGCCAAGAAAAAATATTGATAATATATGCTGTTATAAAATAATATGGAGGACAATAGATATTTGAAAAAGTTTTTTTTTATATAGAAAAAAAGCAGAAATGAGAAACTATAAGACCCTGGTGAGCTGGAAACAAAAAATAACACAAAGAAAAAAACAATAAAATCTATTGGAAATAAGAAAATACATTACTTATATTCATAAAATCCTGATAAAAGAACTATTGCTCTCCTAGAGATGTTTAGTATTTTTGAGAGCCAAATGTTAGTTTTATACTATAGTACCTTATTATTTTTTTTTCTCTTTTCCTTTTTCTTATTCTTTTATAAACCTTTTTCATTCGTTTTTTTTTCAAAGTCGCTTTCTTTAACAACAATTTATATAATAGTCTATACAGAATATTTCTGTTATTTTTTACTCGAGTGTCATCTGAAGAACAAGAAGAAGAAGAAGAGGTGGAAGAGACAGAACAATCAGATGAAGAACCTTCATTTTCTTCCGATAGCCTCTTTTTTTATTTCTAATATTTATATCAGCTTCAGGAGGACCAGTCTCTTCCTCTTCTGATTGTCTAATTCTTTTCTTTCCTGAAGGTTCCTTTGATGTTGATGGTCTGCTTTGATCATTCATCATTGAAAACATATCTAAATCCAAACCAAACTCAGTGCTAAAAATATTTGATCATAGTGTTGCCAATATGTTAGTGCGTCCCTTTTTAAAAGAATACTTAGATTGAAAAATTTTCAGATACAATAGGGAAAAAAGATATTTAACAATATTTAATTAAATATCTAAACTTTTTATCAAATCATATAAACTATCAGAATATTGACTTACATCTGATAAATAGGAAGAATTTTGAACTGTTGAATTTAAAAGATTATTTTCACAGTTTTGAACATTTGAATATCTATTGGAGGGGATGCTTTCATTTGAAAAGGGGAGGGTATATGCGTGGTTTCCGATGGAGGGGGTGTATTGTGTTGTATTTTGTGTGTTTTCAAAATGATTTCCACCGGGTTGATTTTGAACATAAAAATAACTGTTAACAGTGGGAAAATTTTGAAGAGAGAGACTATTTTGAATTTCTAAGTGATTTTCAGTTGGGATATTTTGAAAAATGAAGGGGATGTTTTGATTTGTGTTTAGGTTTGTAAAGGGGATGGTGTTTTGAAAGCAAGGGTAATTTATGTAAACATGTTTTTCAAAAGGAATTGTATTATTAGTAGAAGGGTTGTTTTGAAGTTCTTCTTGAGGGGGTAGTTCTTGAGATCGTAGGGAACTTCTTTTGGGTCGTCTCAGTAATGTTTTCTTCTGTTGTCTTTTTGGGGGCCGTCCTCTCTTTTTTTTTTATATGGTGATGGCTGTAGTGGGGGTGGTGATGACGGCGACTGTTGTGGCTGTGGTGACGACAACGGTGGTGGTTGTGGCGGCGATAGCGGCTGTGGTGGCGGTGGGAATGATGGTAGCGATGGTGGCTGTGGTGTTGGAAACGGTGGTGGTTGTGGCGGCGATAGCGGCTGTGGTGGCGGTGGGAATGATGGTAGCGATGGTGGCTGTGGTGTTGGAAACGGTGGTGGTTGTGGCGGCGATAGCGGCTGTGGTGGCGGTGGGAATGATGGTAGCGATGGTGGCTGTGGTGTTGGAAACGGTGGTGGTTGTGGCGGCGATAGCGGCTGTGGTGGCGGTGGGAATGATGGTAGCGATGGTGGCTGTGGTGTTGGCAACGGTGGTGGTTGTGGTGGGAGCGGTGATGGTGGTAGTGGGGATAGTAGCTTTGGTGGCGGTGGGAATGATGGTAGCGATGGTGGCTGTGGTGTTGGCAACGGTGGTGGTTGTGGCGGCGATGGTGGCGGTGGGAATGGTGGTAGTGATGGTGGCTGTTGTGGGAGCGGTGATGGTGGTGGTGGGGATAGTAGCTGTTGTGGGAGCGGTGATGGTGGTGGTGGGGATAGTAGCTGTAGTGGTAGTGGCAACCGGAACGGTGGAAGTGGTGGTGGGGGCAGTAAATGCTTGTTATATTTTTTTATTTTTTTAGTTAGTTTTTGTATTTTTTTCAATATTTTTCTATTTAATTTTTTTTTTTAAACTTTTTGAATTTTTTCATAAAAAAATGAAATTCTTTCAATACAAAAACTATCCACTTCAGGCGGGGGGGACCTTTTTCTTAACTGATTATATTTTTTTATTTCTTTAATGATCTTTGTAAGTTTCATGCACTTATCATAATATCCTGAAAAAAAAATAATAATAATTTAGTTTGTGCTGTCATAATTTTTTATTTAGTCTTTTAGTGAGCAAGCGATTGTATAAAAATTTCAATAAGGTTGATTTTTAAATATTTTTAAAAAAGACTGCTATTTCACCCAGTATATTGTTGATAAAATAGTATGTTTATGTATTTCCCCCTAAGATTAGCATAATTTTTGCCCAAAAGACAGTTTTTGAACTATAGGAAGGAAAAAAATCTATGAATATTGAGAAAGCATATATAGTCCTTAAAT